>NC_136547.1:20946478-21001478 GCF_910591455.1 Pholis gunnellus
CATTTTAACATTTCACCTCATAAAACAAGAGAACAAGCTGTCGACTTTATGAATTCAATGTGCAGCTTGATATTTGTAGTGAAAACATCGTCTTGTTTCCATCCTGTTGTGTGAATATGAGTTTAATGTTGTTGAAACAAAGCACCACAGAAGAAGAAGAAGAAGAAGAAGAAGAAGAAGAAGAAGAAGAAGAAGAAGAAGAAGAAGAAGAAGAGTTGATTAAAGAGAGCTCCAGATAAAAGTCAAACAATGGAAATGTAAAAACACAAAGTATCAAACACATTAACAAGTTGACCACATGAGCATGAATGAATCACAGCTCATCCTCTGGGGAGCATGAATGAATCACGATTCATCCTCTGGGGAGCATGAATGAATCACGATTCATCCTCTGGGGAGCATGAATGAATCACGATTCATCCTCTGGGGAGCATGAATGAATTACAGTTCATCATCTGGGGAGCATGAATGAATCAGTTCATCCTCTGGGGAACATGAATGAATTACAGTTCATCATCTGGGGAGCATGAATGAATCACAGTTCATCCTCTGTGGAACATGAATGAATCAGCTCATCCTCTGGGGAGCATGAATGAATCAGCTCATCCTCTGGGGAACATGAATGAATCACAGTTCATCCTCTGGGGAGCATGAATGAATCACAGTTCATCCTCTGTGGAACATGAATGAATCAGCTCATCCTCTGGGGAACATGAATGAATTACGGTTCATCCTCTGGGGAGCATGAATGATGAAGCACCATCCAATAGTCGTCGCTGAGAAACATCAGCTGACCTCTGGTTGTTTATTTGGATCCAAACCAGTCGTACTTGTTTCCTTTTAATCTTTTCTCCTCATCAGTCCGTCCGTCTCCTTCATCTCCTCTTCACGTCTCCTTTATCTCCTCTTCATGTCTCCTTTATCTCCTCCTCATCTCCTCATCATCTCCTCATCATCACGCTGTCAGGACTCGTACAAACATCACGTAGGCATGAAGACCGTCATGGCCGCCAGCCAACAGCAACATGCTGGTGTCTTTGATGTCTCTTTGGAACCAACTGTTGGACAAGTGACGAGCCGCTACAACGCTAACGTAAACTAGCAGAGAGCAACTCAAGCAATGAGGGCAACACAGGCAACAGGAAGCAACACAGGCCACAGAAAGCAACACAGGCCACAGAAAGCAATACAGGCATCAGGAAGCAACAGAACGCAACAGAACGCAACAGAACGCAGCACAGGCCACAGAGGCAGCAGACACACCTGGACAGGTAGACGCTCACAGACAGTTGTGGTTCATTTAGAGGACAAACTGTTGACAGGAGGATCAGCAGCTCACTCACCTGGAACTATTTTCATTAACAGTGTGTATCTATACAGACCAGGACCAGGTTCAGTGTATCAGACCAGGACCAGGTTCAGTGTATCAGACCAGGACCAGGTCCATGGCTAACAGTGGATCAGTAAACGCTCTGAGAACAGATCCAGGGCCAGTTTGAATGCGTTCATGAATGAACGCTTTGAACAAGATCAAATATCAGGTTCAAGACCAGGGCATTGTGAGGCCAGGACCAGGTCTGGTATAAGGTCTAAGTCTGTACAGTGTTGGGTCAGATGCAGGATCCATAAGACCAGGTCCAAGTCCCTGGTTCAGATTAAAAGGGTCTGGTAGTAAAAGGACCTGGAGTTCAACGTTAGAACCAGGTCCAGGTATACAGCAGAAGAGTTTATTAAACATGAACAACAGGGTCTATTATCAGGACCAGGACCAGGTACAGTGTGAGGTCTGTGAGTGTTTCAGGGAGCGGCAGCTGTTTCTTCTTCTGCTGTTTTGACAGAACAGGAAGTGTTTTTGGTTGAGTGAAGAAGAATGAAGTTTATCTTTGAAGAGAACCAGACTGACAGGACGAGTCTGGACCTGTGGACCTGAGAGGGGGGGGGACTCACTTTGGGTGTCTGTCTGCTGGACCAGGTCTGACAGATCCTGGGTCCTTGTTGTATCAGGTCTGACTGATGTGGATAAGGTCTGACTGAACCTGAGTCCCTGTTGGATCAGGACTGATGTGGACCTGGTCTGGTGCCTGTCATGAATGATTTATGACATCAGATGATTCTTTATTGTTTCACTTACATTATTACATCTTACATTACAAATACACACCAGATAACAATCAATAATGAATTATTGATTATTAGAATTGGACCTTAATGATGAAGGGAACCATCATGTCCTCTTCTTCTTCTGTGGTACAAACACATGAACTACTTTAATTCTTCAGCAGAAGAAGAAACAAACAGATTAAACGATTTAATCCAGAATCAGTAAACAAAGACGGAAACATTTCAGATTACACACACACACACACACACATACACACACACACACACACACACACACACACACACATACACACACACACACACACACACATACACACACACACACACACACACACACACACACACACACACACATACACACAAACAGACAAACAGACACACACACACATACACACAAACAGACACACACACACATACACACAAACAGACACACACACACACACACACACACACATACACACACACACACACACACACACACACACATACACACACGCATACACACACAAACAGACACACACACACACACACACACGCATACACACAAACAGACACACACACGCATACACACACAAACAGACACAGGCACACACACACACACACACACTCACACACACACACACACACACACATACACACAAACAGACACACACACACACACACACACACGCATACACACAAACAGACACACACACACACACACACACACAGACACACAAACAGACACACGCACACACACACATACACACATATACACACACACACACACACACACACAGAGGTGAGTTACCTGCAAACGGAGTGTGAAGCTGTCACATGACGGATGTTGTGTCTTTGTCCTTGTCACTGATCCGCAGCAGGAATGTCACACACACCACAGAAGAAGAACAGATGAAACACTGTAGAACCACAGAAGAACAGATGAAACACTGTAGAACCACAGAAGAAGAACAGATGAAACACTGTAGAACCACAGAAGAACAGATGAAACACTGTAGAAACACAGAAGAAGAACAGATGAAACACTGTAGAACCACAGAAGAACAGATGAAACACTGTAGAACCACAGAAGAAGAACAGATGAAACACTGTAGAACCACAGAAGAAGAACAGATGAAACACTGTAGAACCACAGAAGAAGAACAGATGGTCATGTGACCTATGACGTCCATTCATTTAGTCTGAACAGTGTTGAGACAGACGGACTGTTGTGTTATTGAAGCTAATGAGCCGAAGACAACACACAACAAGAACACACACACACACACACACACACACACACACACACACACACACACACACACACACACACACACACACACACACACACACACACCTGGACGCTCACCTGAACCTGTTAACTGTAAACACAGAAACACATCCGTCACTTTCTCCTTCAGTCAGAACATGTCACCTGTACATGTAGTACTACTACAGTATAACATGTACTACTACTACAATATAATGTGTACTTCACTGTACATGTACTACTACTACTACAGGATATTATGTACTGCACTCGTCATACTACTAGTTACAGGTTACAGGTACTACATGTGTTTTTACTGCAGTACTACTTAGAAACAGATTACTTCTGTCCTGATATACAGTACATATTGTATACATTAAGTACTGTATAAAGTACATACTGTATAAAGTACTACAGAAGTACCAGAATGTTGTAGTACATCATGTTGCAGTATGGAGCAGATACTAGACTGGTTATTCTGATTCTGACCCACAATCCTTTGTGCTGCAGACAAGAGGGGGGGGGGGGTCTAGAGGGGGGGGGGGGGGGGGGGGTAGAGGGGGGTGGGGGGGGGGGGGGGTAGGTTGCAGCTGGGTCTCACATTAGAGAACCAGGGTTCAGGATTCAGGACTACAGAGAACCTGAAGGATCAAAGCTGAGGATGAAAACCACTAAAGTGACTTAAGAGCAGGTTCAGCTGTCCTCATACTTATGGACGTGTACTTCATGTACTTCATGTACTTCATGTACTTTGATGGTCTGTCTGTGTAATTTAGGCCACACAGGTAATGTGTCCTCGTACAATCAGGAGCTCAGAGGAAACAGGACGAGTCCTCCGAGCTGGTCTGAGACTCTCTGGACTCTGGACTCTGCAGCATCAGAGGCTTTTACACTCAACCTCTCAGAGGAGATGAAAGGAGCGCGAAGGAGGTGAAGAGTGAAGGAGGTGAAGAGTCGACACCAGCTGCTTCCACTGATTTAACGTCTCTACAATCACTCTGCCCTTCCTCCTCCTCTTCCTCCTCCTCTTCCTCCTCCTCTTCCTCCTCCTTTTACGTATAAAGTACTTCTATACGTTTAAAGTACTTGTATATGTTTAAAGTACTTGTATACATTTAAAGTACTTGTATACGTTTAAAGTACTTGTATACGTTTAAAGTACTTCTATACGTTTCATCCAGATGAAGATGTTTAATGTTGAGCTTCATGTGAATCAAATTTATTTCTGAAAAAACGTTTTTGATTTTTGTCTTATTTCATTTTACTTTGAAAATATGATTTGGTAGAGAATGAACAGTTAAATGTCTCATTTCTTTATTTCTCGCGGGCAGAATGAGAGTTTTATGTTTATTGTTTATTGTTTATTGTCGTGTGACTCGTTCACAGATCTGATCTCAGAACAGCGCTGGTGCAGCGGCGCCCCCTGCTGGCTCTGTTCTCTAACTTCATCTCATCACTTTATTAAACGTGTTTCTATTCATCTCTGGTCCCTACATTCATATATTTATATATTAATATATCAATGTATTTTTTATATTTATATATTTATACACCACGTCCACTCGGCTTCTGGCGACAAATGAAAAAACGCAATATTTCTTGAAGGAAGTGAAATGAAAACGTTTGTTTTGTAACATTGAGATTAAAAAGAGAAGAGAGAGGTATTATTATTATATTATACTATATAATATTATATTATATATATTATATTATATTATTATGTTATTATATTATATTATTGTATTATTATTATTATCTTATTATCTTATTATATTATATTACATTATTATATTATATTATTGTATTATTATTATTATATTATTATCTTATTATCTTATTATTATTACATTATTATATTATTATATTATATTATTATATTATTATTATATTATTATTATTATATTATTAGACTAAAGTGAGAAGGTGTTACAACACTGCCATGTAAGTCATTTTTGACAGACTCCAAACACAATTATACACAACTAATATAAGCAACTAGAAGATGTACCACAATATCACGTATTTGTCGCCACGACTCGGCAAACTACCACTCCTGAGAAAGCTACGAACAAAAAGCTAACGGCTAACACGGACCACCAATAGATCGCAGAGCAAGAGAATTCGACACAGAATCCAGAGACATCTTCAGAATTTCTCTCCGTGAAACCAGAACAAAGCTGTGAGCAAACAAACGCCAGAACAACAAACCGCTTCACCAGAAAATAAATCATAGCAGCACCTCACCTTTATGCTGAATCATGAAAAGACCGGCATAATTCCCCGTTTGTTGGCTAAACACTGTTGCTTCATATATCCTCTGTGTTTCTCATCTGTTTCCTGGAGAAGGGGGGGGGTCAACCTAATTTGTGGGACCCCGGAGTAAGGGCTCAGACTTTTGGCGAATGGAATTTTATGCTCGGGGGCACGCAGCGGTTTTTCGATTTTTACTGGCTGAAGACTCTGTCAATCAACACCAGGCTAGTTCTACCGCATTCCTGAGACTCTGATGCGTCGTAAGAGGTGTCATTTTCTAAAATTGACCAATCATAGGCTGACAAAGCCTCACATACACACAGTCAAACTGCAGTCAGATGAGAATGGATCCATGGTTCACAGGCTCAGAGAGGATTCAGGCTCTCAAAATGATGCCAAACTGCTGTATTTGGATAGATTGAACACTATTAGTGATAAAACAAGTGAAATATATAGTTATATAGTATATAAAAGTACAATGGCACAGCTGTTTCCAAAATAACAATTTAGCTTGACCCTGCCTGACCTTTCTGTACCAAAACCTCTCTAACTTTGTCCTGCTTCACTTTATCAAAGCCACATTTTTTATAGAAACTACTGATATGTTGTGCTATGATTTGGGAGAGTTGTAAGGCTAGCCAGGGCCTCATTTCAAGAACAGAATAACAATAACAATAACACTTTTTCAGGCGAACCTGAAACTTTTCAATTTGAGCTGTGTTCCATCCTCATTTATTCTTAACCAGTAACATATACACTGATATTTACACATCTGAACACATCTCACAAGTGTTTCTGTTATTATAACATAAAAATTATTAAAATAGACCTTATAGTTACAGAATTACAGTCTTTTTGGTATGGGTATGCAATTTTTGAGCAGAGGCCTAAAAATAGGGCTCGGTGTTAAAGAGTTACAGTAATGTTCTAAATGCAGGACTTTTACTTATATTGTGGTATTTTCAGTGTGGTGTTTACTTACATAGTGTACTTTTATCGCAAAAAGTACTTCATCCACAAGTCAGTACACAGAACCTCATTGGTGTCGGCTGAGTGACAGCAGCAACTGTGTGTCTGTGTGTTTGTGTGTGTTTGTGTATATATGTGTGTGTGTCTGTGTGTTTGTGTGTGTATGTTTGTGAGTGTGTTTGTGGGTGTGTATGGGTGTGTGTATATGTGTTTGTGTGGGTGTGTGTGTGTGTGTGTGTGTGTTTGTGTGTGTGTATGTGTTTGTGTGTGTGTTTGTGTGTGTGTGTGTGTGTATGTGTGTGTGTGTCACAGCTCGTCCTCAAATAGACTCTCTCTCTGTAAACACTAACTGATCGTCTTCTCTCAGTAACTCTCAGTCAGTCGGTCACATCTCCATCTCATCAATAATCTGATCAGCTGACTCTGGATTCATATTTTACTGGAGAACAACAATAATCTTTATGAGGACGACTGAAAAGACCCAAAGGTATGAAATATATTCAACAAGTTTTAAGCTGCTGTGATGTAAAATGATAACAATGGTGGAAGATGTTCTAGGTAGGGCCATCCTATCAATTTCAGCAAACATCCCAGAATGATTTAATGCAAAAAATGAAGGTATCAAACACATATTACTACTTTGCAGTTAAATATTAACATTTATTCCAACATGAAAAAAAGCAGTAAATAACACTTTGATAAACACGTCAGCACATCTTACTTTAGTCAGCTCACAGGGCATTCAGTATAATATATATATATACAGTATATATATACAGTATATATATATATATCATATAGTAATATTCAGTATAATATAAAACACACACATACATAGATATATATATACAGTATATATATATATATATAAATATAATAGAACATATGTATTTATGGAGATGCCCCTATGGACCTTGTTCAAGAGGTAAAGATCAGGAGAAGTAAACATGAAGTGTAATTAGGAATACTGGTGTTAAATGAAGCGATGATGAGTTTTCACTGTTAATTCACCGTCTCTATTAAATGTTGATGCCTCCATGACCAAGTTCAGCAGATGAGACTGAGGAACTATGGAGAAGAAAAGATGTTCACTTTGCCTGATATGTATCTTGACAGAGTTCTCATGTGTGCCCTGGTGTTCTCATGTTTCCTTACCTCCTCATCCCTCACTCCCTACCCTGGTGTTCTCATGTTTCCTTACCTCCTCATCCCTCACTCCCTACCCTGGTGTTCTCATGTTTCCTTACCTCCTCATCCCTCACTCCCTACCCTGGTGTTCTCATGTTTCCTTACCTCCTCATCCCTCACTCCCTACCCTGGTGTTCTCATGTTTCCTTACCTCCTCATCCCTCACTCCCTACCCTGGTGTTCTCATGTTTCCTTAGCTCCTCCTCCCTCACTCCCTAACTGTCCGTGCTGGATCTGTCCTCGTTGTTTTAAAGATAAATTGTTAGCATGACATCATCCAGCTAGCCAAACCTGTCTGGTGCAGCTAGTGGAGAAGCTTCATGTTCTGCTTCTCTTTCCCGCTAGTCTGCTGTCTGATTGGGAGGTCAGACTGATCTGGGATCAGCTCTTTCACTGAGGTTTCTCCTCCAAACTTCTCCTCTCAGAAGGATCTTGGAGGAGCAGTGCTCACGCTGGCGCTCGCCTGTAGAGACTTCTCCTGACGAGAACGCGCAGCTAGTGGCCAAACGACTTTGGCCACTAGCTGAATCTATTTGAGGACACTGATTGGCTAAATTGTATGTCACTCATTTACATCTTTAATCAGCAATTGGCTAAAGTGCTTCATAGACCCGCCTCTTTTGGGCCAGTTCTCCATGACCCCAGCGCTGCTGAGACGTGCACACAGGCGGAGACGGTCAGGAAAAGCAGATATTTTGTGCAGAAATCTACCTGCTCAGGTACTCTGTTCACTACCTGTTCAGGTACTCTGTTCTCTACCTGCTCAGGTACTCTGTTCACTACCTGTTCAGGTACTCTGTTCACTACCTGTTCAGGTACTCTGTTCTCTACCTGTTCAGGTACTCTGTTCACTACCTGTTCAGGTACTCTGTTCTCTACCTGTTCAGGTACTCTGTTCACTACCTGTTCAGGTACTCTGTTCTCTACCTGCTCAGGTACTCTGTTCTCTACCTGTTCAGGTACTCTGTTCACTACCTGTTCAGGTACTCTGTTCTCTACCTGTTCAGGTACTCTGTTCTCTACCTGCTCAGGTACTCTGTTCTCTACCTGTTCAGGTACTCTGTTCTCTACTTGTTCAGGTACTCTGTTTACTACCTGTTCAGGTACTCTGTTTACTACCTGTTCAGGTACTCTGTTCTCTACCTGTTCAGGTACTCTGTTTACTACCTGTTCAGGTACTCTGTTCTCTACCTGTTCAGGTACTCTGTTCACTACCTGTTCAGGTACTCTGTTTACTACCTGTTCAGGTACTCTGTTCTCTACCTGTTCAGGTACTCTGTTCACTACCTGTTCAGGTACTCTGTTTACTACCTGTTCAGGTACTCTGTTCTCTACCTGTTCAGGTACTCTGTTTACTACCTGTTCAGGTACTCTGTTCTCTACCTGTTCAGGTACTCTGTTCACTACCTGTTCAGGTACTCTGTTCACTACCTGTTCAGGTACTCTGTTTACTACCTGTTCAGGTACTCTGTTCACTACCTGTTCAGGTACTCTGTTCTCTACCTGTTCAGGTACTCTGTTCTCTACCTGTTCAGGTACTCTGTTTACTACCTGTTCAGGTACTCTGTTCTCTACCTGTTCAGGTACTCTGTTCTCTACCTGTTCAGGTACTGTGTTCACTACCTGTTCAGGTACTCTGTTCTCTACCTGTTCAGGTACTCTGTTCACTACCTGTTCAGGTACTCTGTTTACTACCTGTTCAGGTACTCTGTTCACTACCTGTTCAGGTACTCTGTTCTCTACCTGTTCAGGTACTCTGTTCTCTACCTGTTCAGGTACTCTGTTTACTACCTGTTCAGGTACTCTGTTCTCTACCTGTTCAGGTACTCTGTTCTCTACCTGTTCAGGTACTCTGTTCACTACCTGTTCAGGTACTCTGTTCTCTACCTGTTCAGGTACTCTGTTCTCTACCTGTTCAGGTACTCTGTTCTCTACCTGTTCAGGTACTCTGTTCTCTACCTGTTCAGGTACTCTGTTTACTACCTGTTCAGGTACTCTGTTCTCTACCTGTTCAGGTACTCTGTTCACTACCTGTTCAGGTACTCTGTTTACTACCTGTTCAGGTACTCTGTTCTCTACCTGTTCAGGTACTCTGTTTACTACCTGTTCAGGTACTCTGTTCTCTACCTGTTCAGGTACTCTGTTCTCTACCTGTTCAGGTACTCTGTTTACTACTAGTAAAGTTTTTGAGGAGAGATTTAAAGTCTTCATTTTGATCCTGCAGGACTTCATCTTAACTGAGTCTGAACATCTGAATGTGAGAGTCGAGTAACATCTGGACATCCAGACATCAGAATAACACATGTGGACACATGTGAACAGCAGAGAAACATCTGGATCTTAAAGCTCTGTTTGAGGAGGAGGAGGATGGGAGGAACAGTGTGTAAAGAGGAGGTGAAGGAGGAGAAGAGGAGGAGCGCTGTGAGGGAGGACAGTCTGACGTCAGCAGACAGAATCCGCAGATTCACCGTCAGACAGTTTGGGTACAACGTCCTGAGTCTGTCTCGTAGAGGACTGAAGGTACGATCAGGTTCCTTCATCTCTCTCATAGATAACTCATCATTTGGATTGTTGGATTTGGATTGTCATATCGTCTGACATGTTATTGGAGAAACAGTTACTTTATTATTCAAGAAAATAATGGGCAGATGAAATGATCGTTAGCTAAACTTACTTCATCAATCGTCTCATATCCATATTTCCTGTATTTGAAGATCATCTGATGATGAGATCTGTTGTGGGTTGATTAACTCCGGCCCTTTAAGAGCGTCACAAGGAACCCTACATGGGTTCTAGATGTATCTTTGGAATGTAAAAGGGTTCTCAGTAGAGCCCACCGGGTTCTAGTTAGCAACTTAGGAAGGTGGAAAGTTTCTGGATAGAACTCCCAGAGAGGGCTCCGAGTAGAACCATTCAAATATAAAAGGGTTCTCACCTTTATTTCTAAGAGTGTACGTCTACCTCTGATCCTGCAGGACGTCCCAGAGGAACTATGGGAGCTGTTGGAATTGGAGAAGCTGAATTTGTCTCTCAACAGCCTGAAGGTTCTTCCTCCTCAGCTGGCTTTGCTCTCCAACCTGGTGGTTCTCAACCTGTGGGGGAACCAGGTAAACCTCCGTCTGCCCGGTCCTCCTCATAACAACGATAAACAAAGTATTTAAAAATATGAAGAAGGAATCAAAGAATCCCATCGAAAACATTCAAATACATGAAAACAGACTCGCTAGTAATGAGGTTCCACAGGGTTCTATTGTGGGTCCTCTACTATTTACATTATACACCAAAACACAGTATTCTTCCTCAGTCAGTACATTTACTCAACTAAGTTAAAATTTGACATACTTGTACTTTACTTGAGTATTTTCATTTAATGATACTTTCAATTCAAATTCAAATATTGCAAAATGACTTTTTACTACATCACATACAGTGTGACTTTTCTACTTGTTGTAGTCTTTACAGGTTCAGGTCAGTGTGCCCCCCCCCCCCCCCCCCCCCCAACAGCTGCTCTGTCCTCTGGATAAATAAAGATTATAATCCCTCCTGTGATCCACCAGGATCCAGTTTCTGTCCTCTGTCCTATATATATATGCATCACAGCAAGTTAGAGTTGAGTTGAACTTGATTGGCCATACTTTCTTTATTGAGATGTTTCATGAAATTTGATGTTTATTACTGTTGTTTTTTGTTTGTTGTTTGTTGTTTGTTGTTGTTTGTGTGCAGCTCAGCAGCCTGCCAGCAGAGATCGGTCAGCTGAGGAGACTCAGAGTTTTATTCGCCTACAGAAACAAACTAAGTGAAGTTCCTGAAGAGCTGGGAGCGTGTACACAACTGGAAGTACTGCACATACTACTGTGAATACTTCTACTACTGCTACAAATACCACAGCTGGCTTTGCCTTTAAATTCAGACTCAGAGACGGTGTTAGACTGCCTTAAACCAGTATTAGACTGTATTAAACCAGTATTAGACTGTATTAAACCAGTAGTAGACTGCCTTAAACCAGTAGTAGACTGCCTTAAACCAGTATTAGACTGTATTAAACCAGTAGTAGACTGCCTTAAACCAGTATTAGACTGTATTAAACCAGTAGTAGACTGCCTTAAACCAGTATTAGACTGTATTAAACCAGTAGTAGACTGCATTAAACCAGTATTAGACTGCCTTAAACCAGTATTAGACTGTATTAAACCAGTATTAGACTGCCTTAAACCAGTATTAGACTGTATTAAACCAGTATTAGACTGTATTAAACCAGTATTAGACTGTATTAAACCAGTATTAGACTGTATTAAACCAGTATTAGACTGCCTTAAACCAGTATTAGACTGTATTAAACCAGTATTAGACTGTATTAAACCAGTATTAGACTGCCTTAAACCAGTAGTAGACTGCCTTAAACCAGTATTAGACTGTATTAAACCAGTATTAGACTGCCTTAAACCAGTATTAGACTGTATTAAACCAGTATTAGACTGCCTTAAACCAGTATTAGACTGCCTTAAACTAGTATTAGACTGTATTAAACCAGTATTAGACTGTATTAAACCAGTATTAGACTGTATTAAACCAGTATTAGACTGTATTAAACCAGTATTAGACTGCCTTAAACCAGTATTAGACTGTATTAAACCAGTATTAGACTGTATTAAACCAGTAGTAGACTGCCTTAAACCAGTATTAGACTGTATTAAACCAGTATTAGACTGTATTAAACCAGTATTAGACTGCCTTAAACCAGTATTAGACTGCATTAAACCAGTATTAGACTGTATTAAACCAGTATTAGACTGTATTAAACCAGTATTAGACTGTATTAAACCAGTATTAGACTGTATTAAACCAGTAGTAGACTGCCTTAAATCAGTAGCAGACTGCCTTAAACTAGTCTTAGACTGCCTTAAACCAGTATTAGACTGCCTTAAACCAGTATTAGACTGCCTTAAACCAGTATTAGACTGCCTTAAACCAGTATTAGACTGCCTTAAACCAGTATTAGACTGCCTTAAACCAGTAGTAGACTGCCTTAAACTAGTATTAGACTGCATTAAACCAGTATTTGATGGCCTTAGACCAGTATTAGACTGCCTTAAACCAGTATTAGACTGCCTTAAACCAGTGTTAGACTGCCTTAAACTAGTAGTAGACTGCCTTAAACCAGTGTTAGACTGCCTTAAACCAGTATTAGACTGCCTTAAACCAGTAGTAGACTGCCTTAAACCAGTATTAGACTGCCTTAAACCAGTAGTAGACTGCCTTAAACTAGTATTAGACTGCCTTAAACCAGTATTAGACTGCCTTAAACTAGTATTAGACTGCCTTAAACCAGTATTAGACTGCCTTAAACTAGTATTAGACTGCATTAAACCAGTATTAGACTGCCTTAAACCAGTAGTAGACTGCATTAAACTAGTATTAGACTGTATTAAACCAGTAGTAGACTGCCTTAAACCAGTATTAGACTGCATTAAACTAGTATTAGACTGCCTTAAACCAGTAGTAGACTGCCTTAAACCAGTATTAGACTCCCTTAAACCAGTATTAGACTGTATTAAACCAGTATTAGACTGCCTTAAACCAGTATTAGACTGTATTAAACCAGTATTAGACTGTATTAAACCAGTAGTAGACTGCCTTAAATCAGTAGTAGACTGCCTTAAACTAGTCTTAGACTGCCTTAAACTAGTCTTAGACTGCCTTAAACCAGTATTAGACTGCCTTAAACCAGTATTAGACTGCCTTAAACCAGTATTAGACTGCCTTAAACCAGTATTAGACTGCCTTAAACCAGTATTAGACTGCCTTAAACCAGTAGTAGACTGCCTTAAACTAGTATTAGACTGCATTAAACCAGTATTTGATGGCCTTAGACCAGTATTAGACTGCCTGAAACCAGTATTAGACTGCCTTAAACCAGTGTTAGACTGCCTTAAACTAGTAGTAGACTGCCTTAAACCAGTGTTAGACTGCCTTAAACCAGTATTAGACTGCCTTAAACCAGTAGTAGACTGCCTTAAACCAGTATTAGACTGCCTTAAACCAGTAGTAGACTGCCTTAAACTAGTATTAGACTGCCTTAAACCAGTATTAGACTGCCTTAAACTAGTATTAGACTGCCTTAAACCAGTATTAGACTGCCTTAAACTAGTATTAGACTGCATTAAACTAGTATTAGACTGCCTTAAACCAGTAGTAGACTGCATTAAACTAGTATTAGACTGCCTTAAACCAGTAGTAGACTGCCTTAAACCAGTATTAGACTGCATTAAACTAGTATTAGACTGCCTTAAACCAGTAGTAGACTGCCTTAAACCAGTATTAGACTGTATTAAACCAGTATTAGACTGCCTTAAACTAGTATTAGACTGCCTTAAACCAGTAGTAGACTGCCTTAAACCAGTAGTAGACTGCCTTAAACCAGTATTAGACTGTATTAAACCAGTATTAGACTGCCTTAAACTAGTATTAGACTGCCTTAAACCAGTAGTAGACTGCATTAAACCAGTATTAGACTGCATTAAACCAGTATTAGACTGTATTAAACCAGTATTAGACTGCCTTAAACTAGTATTAGACTGCCTTAAACCAGTAGTAGACTGCATTAAACCAGTATTAGACTGCATTAAACCAGAATTAGACTGCCTTAAACCAGTAGTAGACTGTATTAAACCAGTATTAGACTGCCTTAAACTAGTATTAGACTGCCTTAAACCAGTAGTAGACTGCATTAAACCAGTAGTAGACTGCATTAAACCAGTATTAGACTGCATTAAACCAGTATTAGACTGCCTTAAACTAGTATTAGACTGCATTAAACCAGTAGTAGACTGCCTTAAACCAGTATTAGACTGCATTAAACCAGTATTAGACTGTATTAAACCAGTAGTAGACTGCCTTAAACCAGTATTAGACTGCATTAAACCAGTATTTGATGGCCTTAGACCAGTATTAGACTGACTTAAACCAGTATTAGACTGACTTAAACCATTATTAGACTGACTTAAACCAGTGTTATTCTGTGGGACGGATAGTAGAGCTCCATGTAGTCCTGAACCAAAATGATTAAATTCTGCTCCATTAATTTACCGTTGACAAATATTTACGGAAGAAACGAAATCTATCTGCCATCTGTGATTGGTTCCTCCTCCTCACATGACATATGCAGCGTTCCACAAGTTGAGCTATTTTTGTCTCGGTGCTCAGCTGTCTTGCCCTGAACGATAAGCGAGATGGAACACTTGCTCATAAAAACACCACTGTATGAAATGACAATGTTAAACAGTGTTTCTGTCACTCAGGTTCTGAGTCTGGCCAACAACCAGTTGTCCTCGCTGCCGGCGTCTCTCTCCAATCTGACCCGACTCAGGAAACTCAACCTCAGTCACAACCATATCGCTCACATCCCGGGCTGCATTTACAACATGAAGGCTCTGGTGAGTTCACGTCAGTCACGTCGGCCGAATACAGCCGTGTTCCTGGGAAGTAGGCTCAGGTCGAAGGTCTGTCCAGATCCATCAGGTCTACAAAGACCACTTCCTGCTTAAGGGGTCAGAACACGTGGAATCTGAAAACTACATGTTTCCTCTTTTTCATGGTTGTTCCTGTTTATTTTGTTTATTTGTTTGATCTATGGCACCTCTTCTGTCCCTGAAGGTGTTCCTCCACCTGGCTTGTAACCATCTGGAGAACCTGGCGGAGAACATCCAGGCTCTGGTGGAGCTCAAGATCCTCATTGTGGAGGGAAACAGCCTCCATTCTCTTCCAAAGGCTCTCTGCTGTCTCACCAGGTAACGCCACCTCACCATGTGACACCATCTCAAGAGGTAACGCCATCTCACCAGGAAACACCACCTCACCATGTGACACCATCTAACCAGGTGACACCACCTCACCATGTGACACCATCTAACCATGTGACACCATCTAACCAGGTGACACCACCTCACCATGTGACACCACCTCACCATGTGACACCATCTCAAGAGGTAACGCCATCTCACCAGGAAACACCACCTAACCATGTGACACCATCTAACCATGTGACACCATCTAACCAGGTGACACCATCTAACCATGTGACACCATCTAACCAGGTGACACCACCTCACCATGTGACACCATCTAACCAGGTGACACCACCTCACCATGTGACACCATCTAACCAGGTGACACCATCTAACCATGTGACACCATCTAACCATGTGACACCATCTAACCATGTGACACCATCTAACCAGGTGACACCACCTCACCATGTGACACCATCTAACCAGGTGACACCACCTCACCATGTGACACCATCTAACCAGGTGACACCATCTAACCATGTGACACCATCTAACCAGGTGACACCATCTAACCAGGTGACACCACCTCACCATGTGACACCATCTAACCAGGTGACACCACCTCACCATGTGACACCATCTAACCAGGTGACACCATCTAACCAGGTGACACCACATCACCATGTGACACCATCTAACCAGGTGACACCACCTCACCATGTGACACCATCTAACCATGTGACACCATCTAACCAGGTGACACCACCTCACCATGTGACACCATCTAACCAGGTGACACCACCTCACCATGTGACACCATCTAACCAGGTGACACCATCTAACCAGGTGACACCACCTCACCATGTGACACCATCTAACCAGGTGACACCATCTAACCAGGTGACACCACCTCACCATGTGACACCATCTAACCAGGTGACACCACCTCACCAGGTGACACCATCTAACCAGGTGACACCACCTAACCATGTGACACCATCTAACCAGGTGACACCATCTAACCAGGTGACACCATCTAACCAGGTGACACCACCTCACCATGTGACACCATCTAACCAGGTGACACCATCTAACCATGTGACACCATCTAACCAGGTGACACCACATCACCATGTGACACCATCTAACCAGGTGACACCACCTCACCATGTGACACCATCTAACCAGGTGACACCATCTAACCAGGTGACACCACCTAACCAGGTGACACCATCTAACCAGGTGACACCACCTAACCAGGTGACACCACCTCACCATGTGACACCATCTAACCAGGTGACACCATCTAACCAGGTGACACCACCTCACCATGTGACACCATCTAACCAGGTGACACCACCTCACCATGTGACACCATCTAACCAGGTGACACCATCTAACCAGGTGACACCACCTAACCAGGTGACACCATCTAACCAGGTGACACCACCTAACCAGGTGACACCACCTCACCATGTGACACCATCTAACCAGGTGACACCATCTAACCAGGTGACACCACCTCACCATGTGACACCATCTAACCAGGTGACACCATCTAACCAGGTGACACCACCTCACCATGTGACACCATCTAACCAGGTGACACCACCTCACCAGGTGACACCATCTAACCAGGTGACACCACCTAACCATGTGACACCATCTAACCAGGTGACACCACCTAACCAGGTGACACCATCTAACCAGGTGACACCACCTAACCAGGTGACACCACCTCACCATGTGACACCATCTAACCAGGTGACACCATCTAACCAGGTGACACCACCTCACCATGTGACACCATCTAACCAGGTGACACCATCTAACCAGGTGACACCACCTCACCATGTGACACCATCTAACCAGGTGACACCACCTCACCAGGTGACACCATCTAACCAGGTGACACCACCTAACCATGTGACACCATCTAACCAGGTGACACCATCTAACCAGGTGACACCATCTAACCAGGTGACACCACCTCACCATGTGACACCATCTAACCAGGTGACACCATCTAACCATGTGACACCATCTAACCAGGTGACACCACCTCACCATGTGACACCATCTAACCAGGTGACACCATCTAACCATGTGACACCACCTAACCAGGTGACACCATCTAACCAGGTGACACCACCTAACCAGGTGACACCACCTCACCATGTGACACCATCTAACCAGGTGACACCACCTCACCATGTGACACCATCTAACCAGGTGACACCATCTAACCAGGTGACACCACCTCACCATGTGACACCATCTAACCAGGTGACACCATCTAACCAGGTGACACCACCTAACCAGGTGACACCATCTAACCAGGTGACACCACCTCACCAGGTGACACCATCTAACCAGGTGACACCACCTAACCATGTGACACCATCTAACCAGGTGACACCATCTAACCAGGTGACACCATCTAACCAGGTGACACCACCTCACCATGTGACACCATCTAACCAGGTGACACCATCTAACCATGTGACACCATCTAACCAGGTGACACCACCTCACCATGTGACACCATCTAACCAGGTGACACCATCTAACCAGGTGACACCACCTAACCAGGTGACACCATCTAACCAGGTGACACCACCTAACCAGGTGACACCACCTCACCATGTGACACCATCTAACCAGGTGACACCATCTAACCAGGTGACACCACCTCACCATGTGACACCATCTAACCAGGTGACACCATCTAACCAGGTGACACCACCTCACCATGTGACACCATCTAGCCAGGTGACACCACCTCACCAGGTGACACCATCTAACCAGGTGACACCACCTCACCATGTGACACCATCTAACCAGGTGACACCATCTAACCATGTGACACCATCTAACCAGGTGACACCACCTCACCATGTGACACCATCTAACCAGGTGACACCATCTAACCATGTGACACCACCTAACCAGGTGACACCATCTAACCAGGTGACACCACCTAACCAGGTGACACCACCTCACCATGTGACACCACCTAACCATGTGACACCATCTAACCATGTGACACCACCTCACCATGTGACACCATCTAACCATGTGACACCATCAAACCATGTGACACCACCTAACCATGTGACACCATCTAACCATGTGACACCATCTAACCATGTGACACCACCTCACCATGTGACACCATCTAACCATGTGACACCACCTCACCATGTGACACCACCTCACCATGTGACACCATCTAACCATGTGACACCATCTAACCATGTGACACCACCTCACCATGTGACACCATCTAACCATGTGACACCATCTAACCAGGTGACACCATCTAACCAGGTGACACCACCTCACCATGTGACACCATCTAACCAGGTGACACCATCTAACCAGGTGACACCACCTCACCATGTGACACCATCTAACCAGGTGACACCACCTCACCATGTGACCACATCTAACCAGGTGACACCACCTCACCATGTGACACCATCTAACCAGGTGACACCATCTAACCAGGTGACACCACCTCACCATGTGACACCATCTAACCAGGTGACACCACCTCACCAGGTGACACCATCTAACCAGGTGACACCACCTAACCATGTGACACCATCTAACCAGGTGACACCATCTAACCAGGTGACATCATCTAACCAGGTGACACCACCTCACCATGTGACACCATCTAACCAGGTGACACCATCTAACCATGTGACACCATCTAACCAGGTGACACCACCTCACCATGTGACACCATCTAACCAGGTGACACCATCTAACCAGGTGACACCACCTAACCAGGTGACACCATCTAACCAGGTGACACCACCTAACCAGGTGACACCACCTCACCATGTGACACCATCTAACCAGGTGACACCATCTAACCAGGTGACACCACCTCACCATGTGACACCATCTAACCAGGTGACACCATCTAACCAGGTGACACCACCTCACCATGTGACACCATCTAACCAGGTGACACCACCTCACCAGGTGACACCATCTAACCAGGTGACACCACCTAACCATGTGACACCATCTAACCAGGTGACACCATCTAACCAGGTGACACCACCTCACCATGTGACACCATCTAACCAGGTGACACCATCTAACCATGTGACACCATCTAACCAGGTGACACCACCTCACCATGTGACACCATCTAACCAGGTGACACCATCTAACCAGGTGACACCACCTAACCAGGTGACACCATCTAACCAGGTGACACCACCTAACCAGGTGACACCACCTCACCATGTGACACCATCTAACCAGGTGACACCATCTAACCAGGTGACACCACCTCACCATGTGACACCATCTAACCAGGTGACACCATCTAACCAGGTGACACCACCTCACCATGTGACACCATCTAACCAGGTGACACCACCTCACCAGGTGACACCATCTAACCAGGTGACACCACCTAACCATGTGACACCATCTAACCAGGTGACACCATCTAACCAGGTGACACCATCTAACCAGGTGACACCACCTCACCATGTGACACCATCTAACCAGGTGACACCATCTAACCATGTGACACCATCTAACCAGGTGACACCACCTCACCATGTGACACCATCTAACCAGGTGACACCATCTAACCATGTGACACCACCTAACCAGGTGACACCATCTAACCAGGTGACACCACCTAACCAGGTGACACCACCTCACCATGTGACACCATCTAACCAGGTGACACCACCTCACCATGTGACACCATCTAACCAGGTGACACCATCTAACCAGGTGACACCACCTCACCATGTGACACCATCTAACCAGGTGACACCATCTAACCAGGTGACACCACCTCACCATGTGACACCATCTAACCAGGTGACACCACCTCACCAGGTGACACCATCTAACCAGGTGACACCACCTAACCATGTGACACCATCTAACCAGGTGACACCATCTAACCAGGTGACACCATCTAACCAGGTGACACCACCTCACCATGTGACACCATCTAACCATGTGACACCATCTAACCATGTGACACCATCTAACCAGGTGACACCACCTCACCATGTGACACCATCTAACCAGGTGACACCATCTAACCAGGTGACACCACCTAACCAGGTGACACCATCTAACCAGGTGACACCACCTAACCAGGTGACACCACCTCACCATGTGACACCATCTAACCAGGTGACACCATCTAACCAGGTGACACCACCTCACCATGTGACACCATCTAACCAGGTGACACCATCTAACCAGGTGACACCACCTCACCATGTGACACCATCTAACCAGGTGACACCACCTCACCAGGTGACACCATCTAACCAGGTGACACCACCTCACCATGTGACACCATCTAACCAGGTGACACCATCTAACCATGTGACACCATCTAACCAGGTGACACCACCTCACCATGTGACACCATCTAACCAGGTGACACCATCTAACCATGTGACACCACCTAACCAGGTGACACCATCTAACCAGGTGACACCACCTAACCAGGTGACACCACCTCACCATGTGACACCACCTAACCATGTGACACCATCTAACCATGTGACACCACCTCACCATGTGACACCATCTAACCATGTGACACCATCTAACCATGTGACACCACCTCACCATGTGACACCATCTAACCATGTGACACCACCTCACCATGTGACACCATCTAACCATGTGACACCACCTCACCATGTGACACCACCTCACCATGTGACACCATCTAACCATGTGACACCATCTAACCATGTGACACCACCTCACCATGTGACACCATCTAACCATGTGACACCATCTAACCAGGTGACACCATCTAACCAGGTGACACCATCTAACCAGGTGACACCACCTCACCATGTGACACCATCTAACCAGGTGACACCACCTCACCATGTGACCACATCTAACCAGGTGACACCACCTCACCATGTGACATTTGATTTGATTTGAACTGATTAATCTGATCTCAGGTTGGAGTTGCTGAATCTGGACTTCAACGACATTAAGGATGTACCTCAGGTAAAGTTTGAATTCATTCATAGAAATAGTTATTTGGTGTCTTGAAGACATCGTTGTAGTTCAATAACTAAACCAATAATAAATGGATACATTTTCAGGAGATGCACCAGTTGTCCCGACTGGAGAAGCTGGCCTGCCATCCTCTGGATAAAGGACTCCATATCGTCCACAACCCGCTGATGAAACCTGTGAAGGAGGTTCTGGAGGGGGGACTCAGCGCCCTGTTCAACTACCTGAGGGCGAGTTAGGACTGTGGGGCGGGGCTTGTGAACTACCTGAGAACAGGATATAGGTGGGGGAGGGGCTTGTTAACTACCTGAGAGCAGGATATAGGTGGGGGCGGAGCTTGTTAACTACCTGAGAGCAGGATATAGGTGGGGGAGGGGCTTGTTAACTACCTGAGAGCAGGATATAGGTGGGGGCGGAGCTTGTTAACTACCTGAGAGCAGGATATAGGTGGGGCGGAGCTTGTTAACTACCTGAGAGCAGGATATAGGTGGGGGCGGGGCTTGTTAACTACCTGACAGCAGGATAGGTGGGGGCGGGGCTTAATAACTACCTGACAGCAGTATATAGGTGGGGCGGGTCTTGTTAACTACCTGACAGCTGGGTGAATGTCAAATATTTAGATGCTAATAATACTGAGGATTAAGTTGATGCAGAAATAGATGTTTTTATTTACATGTTTGTATGTTAGATAAAGAGCTATTTAGGTTTGTACAATAAACATTATGGACTCATTTGCAGTATTTTCTTGTGATATTTGGCCACTAACATAAAATCAGCTGCTCTGCTGCCTGCAGGTCTGTTTGAACGACACAACATCCACGTCATCCAAAAGTATGCAGAGAGCTGAACATTCCTGTTTTTTTGTTTAACTTTAGCAAACTTTAGCTTACATTAGCAAACTTTAGCAAACTTTAGCAAACATTAGCAAACAACAGCTAACATTAGCCAACATTAGCTAACTGGAGGGATACTGAACTACTTGACTTAGCTAGAATAGAGTAAGTATATTGTTCTTGCTTTTACAGGTTGCTATTAGCTGTACCTAGGCTGCTTCAGTGATGCAGTCTCTGTTGGTGTAAGGTAGGTGTGCTTTAGTTTCACTAGGCCAATTGCCCTGTTAAGTGCCAGGGGTGTGGCTTGCACTCCTGGCAGACGATGAGCAATCACTAGGTAGCTCTCCTTAACCCCACTTCACTGCTGGAAGCGTCAGCTTCCAAGCGTCGGGAAAAACGAAGGCAACAGGGTGACTTTTTCAAGCCAGACTTCGTCAAGCCTGGATCACACCAGAAAACACCTCCACACCTGCAGCTCTGTGAGACGTGAACTCTTTCTCTCACACTCCCAGAGCTGTGAGGCGAGGTGGTGGTACTGGCTGCTAATCTCCCCAAAATGGAAATACTCTCTTGTCTCTGCTCCACAGTTCTCCCCGTCCTCTTTTGAATTTCATGCTGTTACTGTCACTCATCCAGTCCAGCTCACCATTGCTGTTGTGCTCCTTCCTTTCCTCACCCACCTCATCAACACATCTCTTGTCTCAGGATGCTTTCCCACGGCTTTCAAGACTGCCAGAGTCCCCATTCTGAAGAAACCATCACTTGACCCGTCTGATGTCAAAAACTTCAGACCGGTTTCTCTTCAACCCTTTCTATCCAAAACACACGAACGTGCTGTTTTTAACCAACTGTCTTATATCTCCATCAGAACAGCCTCCTGGACCCCCACCAGTCCGGGTTCAAGGTGGGTCACTTGACTGAGACAGCCCTCCTTGAGGTGACAGAGTCGCTTCACACCGTGAGAGCTAACTCTCTCTCCTCTGTCCTGGTTCTCCTGGACCTGTCCACCAGATCCTCCTCTCCACCCTCGAGGGGATGGCGTCTCAGGCTCTGCTCTCTCCCTGTTTGCATCCTACCTGACAGGTGGATCCTACCAGGTGACATGGAGGGGGGCCGTGTCGGAACCACGCATGCTGACTACGGGGGTTCCACAAGGTTCAGTCCTGGGCCCCCTTCTCTTCTCGCTCTACACAACATCTCTGGTTCTGTTATTCGCTCACATGACTTCTCCTCCCATTGTGATGCTGATGACACCCAGCTGGTCTCGTCATTTCCTCCGGTGACACTCAAGTGGAGGTACGCATCACTGTGTGCTTGGCTGACATCTTGAAGTGGATGAAGACACAACACCTCAAGCTCAACCTGGACAAAACCGAGCTACTGTTCCTCCTGGTGAAGGGCTGCCCGCACCGAGACCCGTCCATCACCATGGATGATACCGTGGTGACGCCAACTCGGACTGCGAGGAACCTGGGTGTGACCCTGTACGACCAGCTGTCGTTCTCAGCAAACATCTCATCGGTTACTCGCTCCTGCAGATTCCTGCTCTACAACATCAGGAGGATTCTCCTCTTCCTCACTGAGGAGACGGTGCAGGTCCTCATCCAGGCTCTGGTCATCTCCCTCCTGGTCTACTGCAGCTCTCTACTTGTCGGAGCTCCGGCGTCGGCCATCAGACCTCTGGAGCTCATCCAGGAAGCTGCAGCTCGTCTGGTGTTCAATCACCCCAAGTTCTCCCACAACCTCCCTTCTCCGTGCTCTACACTGGCTCCCTGTAAGAGCTCTCATCCAGGTTCAGACTCTGGTGCTAGTCTACAGGTCCAGACTCTGGTGCTAGCCTCCAGGGCAGTGAAAGGAACAGCTCCTTCTTGTCTCCAGGCCATGGTCTAGCCCTACACCCCCCCGACCACTTGGCTCTGCGGCCTCGGGGCGATCGGTTCCCCGTCGCTCAGAGGTCCCTGTGGCCGATGGACCCGGTCTCTGTTCTCTGTCCTGGCCCCACGATGGTGGAATGAACTCCCCACTGACGTCAGGACAGCAGAGTCGCTGCCCATCTTTCATCAGGCTGAAGACTCACCTCTTCATGAAGCTCTACCCTGAGCCTTCCTCTCAGCACTGGTTGTGTTCATGCTAGTGTGTTTCTGTACGTCTGCTCTGGTTTCTGCTCTGAGATGTTTAAAGGAGATGAACTCATGACTTCTGGTGACGAGTCGTTCTCTTGAATACTATGTTGAACACACTGACTGTAAGTCTCTTTGGATAAAAGCGTCTGCTCAATGACTGTAATGTGATGTAATGGCCGTTGGCAACTTGTCTCAGTGATTTTTTGAGTAGTGAGACTTGTGATTTGAACGTTTGACTTGATCGTCCTTCCTGTTGATTGTTTTTGTTTGATTTAACGTTCAAGAATTGATTCAAGTCCAAAAAAGAATTGAGAATAATTCTGTAGCTGAATTAGATTTTGTATTTGAAGTTAAAAAAGAACAATGACTTGCTTTCTGTTTTCCATTTTACCTGCTGATGAAGCAAACTCACTATTTAATCTTTTATAAGTTCACTGAAATAAGATATGAATATAAAACAAATAAAAATGACTTTGTTCTTTTATTGAGTGTGAAGTTTTTAACAATAAGATGTTTTGATCCAAAAGTGTGACAGGATTATTATTTGTATTGTTATTATTATTGTTGCTATTAAATATTATTTTTGGTTTGATTATTATGATTATTAATATTATTATTATTATAACAATCTTCTTCAGTAGTAGATTCTCTCCTGCTGTCGTGTCTCAGCCAGTCCAGCAGGTGGCAGCTCAGAGTCACAGATGAAAGAAGCACTGGAAGCCATTTAAAGACACAAGGCTCATTAAACGAAGAAGAACATCACTCATTCGTTCATTTAATCATTCATTCACTCGTAATTAATTTCAGCTTTATTTACACTGACGATGCGTCTTTTCTTTTTCATTCATCAACACGCAACACAAGACATCAACAAACAGAATTCACACTTATATAAATACATAAACCAACATAAACAAACACGCATACTTAAAAAAGCAAACATAAAAACATACACAGATGTTCTTTTCATAGATGTGAATTGAAATGGTTCAGAGGTCTTTGGGGTCTCTGAGTGGTTGACATGTCTTGTTTCTCAACAGGACTTGTGAATGTAAAACATGTCGTCAGTGTGAAGAGAACCAGGATGTGAACCAGCAGAGGGCAGCGTCTCTCTCCAAAGCTGAGATTTTGTGGTAAAGAACATTTTAATGTGACGAGCATCAGAAACTTCAATAACGTGTTTATGGAATTAAGATTAAAGTCAAAATAATGTCAAATAAAGGAAAATAAATACAATTTAAAATAAAAAAATATAAAAGTTGAATATCAAAATAGTAAGTCTGTCTCTGTCTCTCTCTCTCTCTCTCTCTCTCTCTCTCTCTCTGTCTCTCTCTCTCTCTCTGTCTCTCTCTCTCTCTCTCTCTCTCTCTCTCTCTCTCTCTGTCTCTCTCTCTGTCTCTCTCTCTGTCTCTGTCTCTCTCTCTGTCTCTCTCTCTCTCTGTCTCTCTCGCTCTCTCTCTCTCTCTCTGCCTCTCTCTCTCTCTCTGTCTCTCTCTCTCTGTCTCTCTCTCTCTCTGTCTCTCTCTCTCTCTGTCTCTCTCGCTCTCTCTCTCTCTCTCTCTCTCTCTCTCTCTCTCTCTCTCTCTCTCTCTCTTTTTGCCCCCCTAACGTCTCTCGCCCCCTGTGACGTCAGAGGGCTGCTCGGTAAACGGAGTCAGTCTCTCTCCGGTCTGAAGAGAAACGGAGGAAAAAAGAAAACGGGAGAGACCGACAACCCGTCTGTGTGTCTGTCTGTGAGAGCGACAGAGGAGTCCACAGAAGAAGAAGAAGAAGAAGAAGAAGAAGAAGAAGAAGAAGAAGGAGAAGAAGAAGAAGAAGAAGAAGGAGAAGGAGAAGAAGGAGAAGAAGAAGGAGAAGAAGAAGGAGAAGGAGAAGAAGAGGAAGTTGTTCTACTTTTCCTCTCCGTCTCGCGCTAACATGGATCGGACTAGAACTTTGCTCTTCTCCGCATGTCTCGTGCTGCTTTCTGTCGGAATAACGGGCGCGCGGGCGGACGCCTTCAAAGGTAACGGAGACGTTCGGGTCCGGGTTTATGGGGGGGGGGGGGGGGGGGGGTAGAACATGGAGTTGTTTCTGTGTGTCGGCATCCAAGTTTCCAGCTGGAAAATCTCCTCCTCTTCCTCTTCCTCTTCTCTTCTCTTCCTCCTCTTCTTCTCCTTCTTCTCTTTCTCTTCTCTCAGTTATTTAGCTCAGAAAAACTAAAGTTTTTAAGACAGAAGCTCCGGAGAATACTGCAAATACTGCAATTAAAGAAATACTTTAATTAAATAAATACTGCAACGAAATAAATACAGAAATATTGCAAACCATCAAATACTGCAAATGAAGAAACACTTTAATTATTTAAATTCTGCATCGAAATAAATACTGCAAATATAGAAACACTGCAAATACCTGAAGAAATACTGCAAAGAATGAAATAGATAAATACTTCCAGGAGCAAGTAGTGAGTATTATTCTACATTCAGAGCGCTGCTGACGAAAACCAACCGATTGTAGAGCAGCTGCACATTTTAGAACCCAGTATTATTCATAAATGAAGTAGAACCCTATAGAACCCAGTATTATTCATAAATATGAATGTGAGGGTTCTGGGACAAGATGATGTCATGTGTACATATTGTGAAGCCCTCTGAGGCAAATTTGTAATTTGTGATTTTGGGCTATACAACAATAAATTGAATTGAATTGAATAAATGAAGTAGAACCCTATAGAACCCAGTATAATTCATAAAAGGAGTAGAACCCAGTACTACTCTTGTTTGTAATGTATTGATATTTTTTATCATATTTCATACCTTGTAAAAACATCTTGTCAATAATGTTTTACGTCGTCATATTTTATGCATATTCATTTTATGTTCTCTGTAATATTGTAAAATATTAATACGATAAAGGTGGAGGCTTCAAATGAGCTCAAATGAGCCCAGTTGGCTTTTTGCCTCTTCCTGCTCTGTGATATTTATTTATCTCTGTTATGTTTGTTTATTTGTATTTAATTTTTTAATTTGTGCAAAATCCATAAACTAAACTCAACAATTCGTGAAAGGAGTAGAACCTAGTAGAACCAAGTAGAACCCAGTAGAGTCAGGAGATGAACAGTAAAGCTGGAGGTTTTTCATGAAAAACAAAAATGACTGTTCTTATTGAACTGCATTGTGGTTCTGACTGTTCTTTTTGAACTACATTGTGGTTCTGACTGTTCTTTTTGAACTGCATTGTGGTTCTGACTGTTCTTTTTGAACTGCATTGTGGTTCTGACTGTTCTTATTGAACTGCATTGTGGTTCTGACTGTTCTTATTGAACTGTATTGTGGTTCTGACTGTTCTTATTGAACTGTATTGTGGTTCTGACTGTTCTTATTGAACTGCATTGTGGTTCTGACTGTTCTTTTTGAACTGCATTGTGGTTCTGACTGTTCTTATTGAACTGCATTGTGGTTCTGACTGTTCTTATTGAACTGTATTGTGGTTCTGACTGTTCTTTTTGAACTGCATTGTGGTTCTGACTGTTCTTTTTGAACTGTATTGTGGTTCTGACTGTTCTTATTGAACTGTATTGTGGTTCTGACTGTTCTTATTGAACTGTATTGTGGTTCTGACTGTTCTTATTGAACTGCATTGTGGTTCTGACTGTTCTTATTGAACTGTATTGTGGTTCTGACTGTTCTTATTGAACTGTATTGTGGTTCTGACTGTTCTTATTGAACTGCATTGTGGTTCTGACTGTTCTTATTGAACTGCATTGTGGTTCTGATTGTTCTTTTTGAACTGCATTGTGGTTCTGACTGTTCTTATTGAACTGCATTGTGGTTCTGACTGTTCTTTTTGAACTGCATTGTGGTTCTGACTACTTTTTGAACTGCATTGTGGTTCTGACTGTTCTTATTGAACTGCATTGTGGTTCTGACTGTTCTTATTGAACTGCATTGTGGTTCTGACTGTTCTTATTGAACTGCATTGTGGTTCTGACTGTTCTTATTGAACTGCATTGTGGTTCTGACTGTCCCTGTGATCACATTTCATGTGAGACCCAGTAGATGTGTGTTTTTCTTTTGACTGATATCTTGTTCTTCAAAATCAGAAACAGTCTCCCATTTATACTGATACTACTGATACTATGTTCTTCTGTATACTATTGTAGTACTGTTACAGTACTATGTACTATCCAGTATTTGACTGCGTATCTGGCTCTCTGCTCCTTCACTGGCTCGTTTTAGATGTTTACATTTATTGATCAATATGTAGATATTGATATGAGAAACAATGAGAGTGTGTGTGTGTGTGTGTGTGTTCTGTGCTGCAGTACTGCTGTGGTTCTGCTGACGGGTTCTCCGTGTTCTGATGATGATGATGATTCAGTCAGCTGTTGTTCCTCTGGTCACCTGATGGGGCAGCAGCATGTAATATAATATATAATACATCTGGAATTTGAGTGTATGATGTTCAGAGAGTGTGTGTGTGTGTGTGTGTGTGTGTGTGTGTGTGTGTGTGTGTGTGTGTGTGTGTGACTTCACCACAGAAACCTGTTTTTCATTCACTGGTTAATTTACAGATGTTCTCACGTCGTCTTTCTATAGAAAACATTTATTTGACTACTTTGTGTGTCTGCGTCTGTAGAACGTCTTCACATTGAGACGCCAGTTTGTTTCCAGTTAAAGCAGCTGGAACAGAAACCCATCAGATCTCCATGTAAACCAATTAGCAACAAGTAATTAAGGAACCTCAGAAGCTCATTAGGGGTTTGTTTACCCAGTGTGTGTGTGTGTGTGTGTGTGTGTGTGTGTGTGTGTGTGTGTGTGTGTGTGTGTGTGTGTGTGTGTGTGTGTGTGTGTGTGTGTGTGTGTGTGTGTGTGTGTGTGTGTGTGTGTGTGTGTGTGTGTGTGTGTGTGTGTGTGTGTGTGTGTGTGTGTGTGTGAGTGTGTGTGTGTGTGAGTGTGTATGATTGTTTATTCTGTTAAAGAATTAACTGATTTATTCAGAGTCTCAGTTCTAACAAACACAAACTGACAGAAACTGAACTGAAAGACGAGGAGCGTCTCGCCGCCATGTTTTCTCAGCACAAAAGGTGTAAAAACCAACATAGGAAGCAGTCCAGACTCTTCCTCCTCCTCTTCTTCACGTCTCCATAAGTGTGGTGAAATAATAACTCCAGTTTTGTCTCTCAGCTGACTGAATAAAGTTTTACTTTAAAAAGTGGAATAAGAGTCATGAAGCAAAGATCAGGAGCTTTTTAACTTTGACTGTCTGAGTGTCTGCCGCCTCGGGGTGTGTTGGATCTATCCTCCTGTCCGTCCCTCTCTGCTGCACATATGGAGGGCTGTGTGTGTGTGTGTGTGTGTGTGTGTGTGTGTGTGTGTGTGTGTGTGTGTGTGTGTGTGTGTGTGTGTGTGTGTGTGTGTGTGTGTGTGTGTGTGTGTGTGTGTGTGTGTGTGTGTGTGTGTGTGTGTGTGTGTGTGTGTGTGTGTGTGAAGCAGCAGAGAAGGAAATTAAACCCTCAGTGGCCCGGGTCCAAAATGGCCGCCACGCCCTAGTAACCGTGGCGAAGGAGGGCTGCTAATGAGCGCGCTCGGCCGTCGGGTTCACGTCTGTTTGAGACGTTTGTTGTTTGTCTGTTAAACATCTCGTCTTTGGTTTCCTGTGTGTTCTGTGATGAAGGTTCGGCACATACGTCTGTACGGGATCGTTGTGTTTTACTGCTGAAGGAAATATAAATCACAGAAAGGTAAAGAAAGGTTTCCTACTTCTGTGATGATGAGCATCTTTCAGCAGGCTCTCTGGGCCGTCTCTCAGTCAGAGGGTCGGCGGTTCAATCCCCGGCTCAGGCTCCACGAGTCGCACGCCGATGTGTCCTTGAGCAACACACCTTCCCCCGGTATTGCTCCCGTAGCTGTGCCTACGGTGTAGAATTGTGATAGAATCTGAGTTGTAAGTTGCTTTGGATAAAAGTAAATGACTGTAATGTAATAATAGATGGTTACAGTCAGACAGTTCTCCTATGATGGAATGATAAGACTTTACTCAGCAAAACGCACAAACTACAACAATTATTGTGAGAAGCCTTTATGTTTGTGTATCTTTGTGGTTGTTTTGTGTCTCTTTGTATTTCTTGTGTCTCTTTGTAGTTGTTTTGTGTCTCTTTGTGTTTCTTTTGTGTCTCTTTGTAGTTGTTTTGTGTCTCTTTGTATTTCTTTTGTGTCTCTTTGTGTTTCTTTTGTGTCTATTTGAAGATCTTTTATCTCTTTGTTGTGGTTGTGAGTCTTTTTCTAGTGTTTTTGTGCTCTTCATAGCAGCAGAATGTTCCTTTAAAGTTCAGCAGAACGTCCAAAACCTTAAAACTGAACAAAGATAGAGAGAGAGGTGTCTGTAATTAGAGCACTACTGTTAACTCAGCAATACGACACACACTGTAACACACACACACACATACACACAAACTCCCTGATGACCTGGTGTGTCCAGGTTCAGGACTGTCGCTGATTCAGGACTTTACCTTTTCCTCTTGTGTGTATGTGTGTGTGTGTGTTACAGTGTGTTTGTGTTTTACAGTGTGTGTGTGTTCAGGTGCAGTCAGCTCTTTGTTCTGTCTCGTCAGGGTTTTAATGAAGCTCACAGATTAAACACAGAGTGAAGTCAGGTGTGTGTTTGTGTGTGTGTGTGTGTGTGTGTGTGTGTGTGTGTGTGTGTGTGTGTGTGTGTGTGTGTGTGTTGAGGGTCCTCAGTGAGTTAATTATCTCTCTTCAAACCTCTGAGACTTCCTGTCTTTATTTCTTCTCTCGATCTTTTCTTGTTTCTTCTTTTTGTCGTCTTAGACAAGTTCTGAACAGAGACGTTAAAGACGCTAATGACGATAAAGACGCTAACGACGTTAAAGACATTAAAGACGCTAAAGACGTTAAAGATGCTAATGACGATAAAGACGCTAAAGACGATAAAGACGCTAAAGACGTTAAAGACGCTAAAGACGTTAAAGATGCTAATGACGATAAAGACGCTAAAGACGATAAAGACGCTAAAGATGTTAAAGACGCTAAAGACGTTAAAGACGCTAAAGACGCTAAAGACGCTGATGACGATAAAGACGATAAAGACGTTAAAGACGATAAAGACGCTAATGACGATAAAGACGCTAAAGACGTTAAAGACGTTAAAGACGATAAAGACGCTAAAGACGTTAAAGACGTTAAAGACATTAAAGACGTTAAAGACATTAAAGACACTAAAGACGATAAAGACGCTAATGACGATAAAGATGATAAAGACGCTAAAGACGTTAAAGACGCTAAAGACGTTAAAGACGCTAAAGACGCTGATGACGATAAAGATGATAAAGACGCTAAAGACGTTAAAGACGATAAAGACGTTAAAGACGTTAAAGACGTTAAAGACGTTAAAGACATTAAAGACACTAAAGACGATAAAGACGCTAATGACGATAAAGATGATAAAGACGCTAAAGACGTTAAAGACGCTAAAGACGCTGATGACGATAAAGACGTTAAAGACGATAAAGACGCTAATGACGATAAAGACGCTAAAGACGTTAAAGACGTTAAAGACGTTAAAGACGTTAAAGACGTTAAAGACGCTAAAGACGTTAAAGACGTTAAAGACGCTAAAGACGTTAAAGACGCTAAAGACGCTAATGACGATAAAGATGATAAAGACGCTAAAGACGTTAAAGACATTAAAGACACTAAAGACGATAAAGACGCTAATGACGATAAAGATGATAAAGACGCTAAAGACGTTAAAGACGCTAAAGACGCTGATGACGATAAAGACGTTAAAGACGATAAAGACGCTAATGACGATAAAGATGATAAAGACGCTAAAGACGTTAAAGACGCTAAAGACGTTAAAGACGCTAAAGACGCTGATGACGATAAAGATGATAAAGACGCTAAAGACGTTAAAGACGATAAAGACGTTAAAGACGTTAAAGACGTTAAAGACATTAAAGACACTAAAGACGATAAAGACGCTAATGACGATAAAGATGATAAAGACGCTAAAGACGTTAAAGACGCTAAAGACGCTGATGACGATAAAGACGTTAAAGACGATAAAGACGCTAATGACGATAAAGACGCTAAAGACGTTAAAGACGTTAAAGACGTTAAAGACGTTAAAGACGCTAAAGACGTTAAAGACGCTAAAGACGCTAATGACGATAAAGATGATAAAGACGCTAAAGACGTTAAAGACGATAAAGACGTTAAAGACGTTAAAGACGTTAAAGACATTAAAGACACTAAAGACGATAAAGACGCTAATGACGATAAAGACGATAAAGACGCTAAAGACGTTAAAGACGCTAAAGACGCTGATGACGATAAAGACGTTAAAGACGATAAAGACGCTAATGACGATAAAGACGCTAAAGACGTTAAAGACGTTAAAGACGCTAAAGACGTTAAAGACGTTAAAGACGTTAAAGACGTTAAAGACGATAAAGACGATAAAGACGATGATGAAGACGATGATGAAGACGACAATGATGATTACGATGATGAAATCATCCAGGCGTTTTATGTTTTATCAGAATAAATATATCTGGATCTCAATGAGGCTTCAGCTCTGAAAAATATCCAAACAGTTTTAAAGTTAAACACATCACAACACTGTGTGTGTGAAGGCGATCATATGACTGTAGTGCCAGTTTAGCTGCTACACACACACACAGTAACCTTTAATGGTGTTAGTGTTCTCAACAGCGTGTGGTCACATTGAACCTGTCAGCTCCTGCTGTGTGTGTGTGTGTGTGTGTGTGTGTGTGTGTGTGTGTGTGTGTGTGTGTGTGTGTGTGTGTGTGTGTAATGGAAGGTTCGTCCATGTATCTATATTAATAATAACCCTGATATATAAATATATAGGTATGGGATGATGTTGTTACAAAAAGACTGAATTTAATATCCAACTATTTATAAATATCTATAAATGATATCTATAAACATTATATGTATAAATAAATATCGGTAAGATTAGATCGTAGGACTCCAGTCTAACGCGTCTCATCGTCTCCTGTAGTTCTTATTTTCTAATAAACAAACTAATAATAATAATTACTAATGAAATGAATGATATGTCTTTGAACTGTTTGATAATAACTATTAAAATCCCTAAATTAATATTAGTATACATCTATGTTTATTCCTGTGGTGTTTACAGAAGTGACACTCGGCTGTTAAAGATAAACAACAACAATAATAATATGATATTAATATTGTATATATATAAATATATATATGTATATATATATATATATTTGCTCATAGAAGTGCAACATATTGATGTCCCCTCTGCTCTTCGTCTCTCAGGGGACGCGAACATTTGTCTCTGAGGACAAACTCTCCAGATATTTTCCTTTATTGTGAAGAGAAATCCTCTCATTGACTCTCATTTGATCATTTAAATCGTGTCACATGATTCGTGTTGCAGCTACATAAAGACGATATAAAAACATTCTCCTTCCTGCACTTTCATGCTTCATGTTTGTATTTCAGTAATTTAAAAAATGCATACATCTTTGCTGGCTTTAATCTCCCCACAAATCCACATCAGAGCAGAATTATCTGCAGCAACAGAAGGAGGAAAGTTGCAGGACTTCCTCTGTTGTGTTCGCGGTCGGTCCAGGTCGGATTAGAGCCGATAGCGAACGGATCCCCGGCGTCGTTGAGGCGCCGAGATCGGCCCCGGTGGCCTCTGGGATTAAAACACGCCGCCTTCAGACGCAGTGTCTGCAAACCCAGCGGGGATTAAAGCGGCCGGATTAAAGCTCCTTTTGTTTAACGTGAGAGACGAGATAGAAGCCGAAGGAGGAGGATTTGTGTCTTCTGACAGCAGCACAGCGGGAGATCCACATCTCCCCCGGTCCCTGAACTCACCACGGGACGCTCTCACTGTTTATCCTCTAATTCTGAAGACACAAAGATTTATTTAAATCTGTAATATGAAAACAAACCTCACCCTCAAAATCATAAAGAGTAATCATAATGATTCAGTTCTGTTACTTTTACATTTCTACATTATAAATGTTCAAATAACATTTTATAATAAGCTGTTATTTATTCAGTGTTGAGGTGACGACAAAACAACTCAATGAGAACATGATGGTGAAGTTATTAAGAAATAAAATAAGCTCCAACAAGCAAAATGATTCAACCTCAAAGTGAATATTTAGTTTCTTACTCTCTTCGTGTGTTAAAGCTTCCAGTTCACTAATATTATATTATTATAACAGACAGACTGATGAATAAAGTTCCTAAAGGATGAATTATGTGTTTCAGTTGGTAGCTTTTCATACTAGTGACAAAAAAAACATTTCAAAGGGTTAAATAATTATGAAATGACTCATAGAACAAAGATTCACATTATTTTTATAGATTCCATCATGTATACTCATGTGTTTCTATTATAGATGTTCAGAAACCCTTTAAAGTGTAAATAAATAATATAAATCTGATATTGTTCCTCCATCTTTATGCTGATGACGCCACTCTTTAAACCATAAAGACGTCTGCTGACTTTCTAAAACTGAAATCCTTCTCGTCCTGAGGCGTCTTTTCTTGTTTATTTAACCTGAATTCTGAAATTCATGTTCGCATTTTAGGAATACCAATAAAATCAGTTCATATCTGAGCTTCAGAGACAAACTTTCATTTGGTCTCATTTAGACCAAAGAAAAGAGATTTTAACGTCTTTACAACGACCCCACAGATTATTACTAAATCTCTAGAAACACTGTGTCCTCATAAACCTGCACACAGTCGGAGGTCCCCACGAGGTATTTAAAGTCAGACTTCAAAAAATGTTTATTTTATCGAGAGGCTCTTTTGGATTTGGTTTAAATAAATGTGTGTTTGTGAAATTCATATTTAAGACTAAATATATAAGAAATAATCTTTAAACTTTTATTTAGAGACAATTTGTGGATTAGTCATCAATTGCAGGCCACACCCACCACGAACATCCATACATGTATTATTATTTATTATTGTCTTTATTGGGGGGGGGGGGGCACACCTTGAAATTCATCACATGACCGTCGTCATGGTAACAGAGTGCCGCCCTGACAGCAGGCAGCTCGTCGTATATTTGTTCTTCTTTTTTTTGTCTCTCTTGAGATTAACCAAATTATTTCTCCGACATCAGATTATAAAAACAGTCAGCATGTCCAAAAGAGTGTGTGTGTGTGTGTGTGTGTGTGTGTGTGTGTGTGTGTGTGTGTGTGTGTGTGTGTGTGTGTGTGTGTGTGTGTGTGTGTGTGTGTGTGTGTGAGAGTGTGTGTGTGTTAATCTCTGTCCAGAGATGTCATTCTGATTAGTGTTGTGGTCCAAATCCCTGATCATATTCATAGGATTATTGTTTGAAGATGTGTGTGTGTGTGTGTGTGTGTGTGCGTGTGTGTGTGAGAGAGTGTTTGTGTTTGTTTGTGTGTGTGTGTGTGTGTGTGTGTGTGATGACTTGAAGACAGACTGAAGTAATGAGACATGGATTAGTGTGTGTGTGTGTGTGTGTGTGTGTGTGTGTTATCAGTATAATCTGTGTTAAGATGCTTCCTGCCTGTTCAGCATCTCTCAAACACACACACGTCTGTCCTTCTGTACTTGTGAGGACCCTCACCTCCTCGATACACGATGAAGACCTCAGGAGAACATCTTCATCATGTTGGTTTGATCATCATGAGTTAGTGGAGCTTCTGTATTTAGATGATTCATATTCAGACGCATCTCCTGCTTGTTTTTATTAATCTACGTCAGAAAACACTGAAGTTTACCTGGAATCACTCCACTTCTATCTTTACTCCACTTCTCTTCACTTCTCTTCACTCCACTTCACTTCTCTTTACTTCACTTCTATCTTTACTTCTCTTCACTTCTCTTTACTTCACTTCACTTCTCTTTACTTCACTTCTATCTTTACTTCTCTTCACTTCTCTTTACTTCTCTTCACTTCTCTTTACTTCACTTCACTTCTCTTTACTTCACTTCTATCTTTACTTCTCTTCACTTCTCTTCACTCCACTTCACTTCTCTTTACTTCACTTCTATCTTTACTTCACTTCTCTTCTCTTCTCTTCACTTCACTTCTATCTTTACTTCTCTTCACATTTCTTCACTTCTCTTTACTTCACTTCTCTTCTCTTTACTTCACTTCACTTCTATCGTTACTTCTCTTCTCTTTACTTCTCTTCACTTCACTTCTATCTTTACTTCACTTCACTTCTCTTTACTTCTCTTCACATTTCTTCACTTCTCTTTACTTCACTTCACTTCTCTTTACTTCACTTCTATCTTTACTTCTCTTCACTTCTCTTTACTTCACTTCTATCTTTACTTCTCTTCACTTCTCTTTACTTCACTTCACTTCTCTTTACTTCACTTCTATCTTTACTTCTCTTCACTTCTCTTTACTTCTCTTCACTTCTCTTTACTTCACTTCACTTCTCTTTACTTCACTTCTATCTTTACTTCTCTTCACTTCTCTTTACTTCTCTTCACTTCTCTTTACTTCACTTCACTTCTCTTTACTTCTCTTCACTTCTCTTTACTTCACTTCACTTCTCTTTACTTCACTTCACTTCTCTTTACTTCTCTTCACTTCTCTTTACTTCACTTCACTTCTCTTTACTTCACTTCACTTCTCTTTACTTCACTTCTATCTTTACTTCTCTTCACTTCTCTTCACTTCACTTCTCTTTACTTCACTTCTATCTTTACTTCTCTTCACTTCTCTTTACTTCACTTCACTTCTCTTTACTTCACTTCTATCTTTACTTCTCTTCACTTCTCTTCACTCCACTTCACTTCTCTTTACTTCACTTCTATCTTTACTTCACTTCTCTTCTCTTCTCTTCACTTCACTTCTCTTTACTTCACTTCTATCTTTACTTCTCTTCACTTCTCTTTACTTCTCTTCACTTCTCTTTACTTCACTTCACTTCTCTTTACTTCACTTCTATCTTTACTTCTCTTCACTTCTCTTTACTTCTCTTCACTTCTCTTTACTTCACTTCACTTCTCTTTACTTCACTTCACTTCTCTTTACTTCTCTTCACTTCTCTTTACTTCACTTCACTTCTCTTTACTTCACTTCACTTCTCTTTACTTCACTTCTATCTTTACTTCTCTTCACTTCTCTTCACTTCACTTCTCTTTACTTCACTTCTATCTTTACTTCTCTTCACTTCTCTTTACTTCACTTCACTTCTCTTTACTTCACTTCTATCTTTACTTCTCTTCACTTCTCTTCACTCCACTTCACTTCTCTTTACTTCACTTCTATCTTTACTTCACTTCTCTTCTCTTCTCTTCACTTCACTTCTATCTTTACTTCTCTTCACTTCTCTTCTCTTCTCTTTACTTCTCTTCACTTCACTTCTATCTTTACTTCTCTTTACTTCACTTCACTTCTATCTTTACTTCACTTCTCTTCTCTTCTCTTCACTTCACTTCACTTCTATCTTTACTTCTCTTCTCTTCACTTCTCTTCACTCCACTTCACTTCTCTTTACTTCACTTCTATCTTTACTTCTCTTTACTTCACTTCACTTCTATCTTTACTTCACTTCTCTTCTCTTCACTTCACTTCTATCTTTACTTCTCTTCTCTTCACTTCTCTTTACTTCACTTCTCTTCTCTTTACTTCTCTTCTCTTCACTTCACTTCTATCTTTACTTCTCTTCACTTCACTTCTCTTCTCTTCACTTCTCTTCTCTTTACTTCTCTTCACTTCACTTCACTTCTATCTTTACTTCTCTTCACTTCACTTCTCTTTACTTCACTTCTCTTCTCTTTACTTCTCTTCTCTTCACTTCTCTTCTCTTCACTTCACTTCTCTTTTCTTCACTTCTCTTCTCTTCTCTTTACTTCTCTTCACTTCACTTCACTTCTATCTTTACTTCTCTTCACTTCACTTCTCTTCTCTTCACTTCTCTTCTCTTTACTTCTCTTCACTTCACTTCACTTCTATCTTTACTTCTCTTCACTTCACTTCTCTTTACTTCACTTCTCTTCTCTTTACTTCTCTTCTCTTCACTTCTCTTCTCTTCACTTCACTTCTCTTTTCTTCACTTCTCTTCTCTTCTCTTCACTTCTCTTCTCTTTACTTCTCTTCACTTCACTTCACTTCTATCTTTACTTCTCTTCACTTCTCTTCACTTCTCTTCACTTTACTTCTCTTCACTTCACTTCACTTCTATCTTTACTTCTCTTCACTTCTCTTCACTTCACTTCTCTTCACTTCACTTCTCTTCACTTCTATCTTTACTTCTCTTCTCTTCACTTCACTTCACTTCTATCTTTACTTCTCTTCACTTCTCTTCTCTTCACTTCTCTTCACTTTACTTCTCTTCACTTCACTTCACTTCTATCTTTACTTCTCTTCACTTCTCTTCACTTCTCTTCACTTTACTTCTCTTCACTTCACTTCACTTCTATCTTTACTTCTCTTCACTTCTCTTCACTTCACTTCTCTTCACTTCACTTCTCTTCACTTCTATCTTTACTTCTCTTCACTTCTCTTCACTTCTATCTTTACTTCTCTTCTCTTCACTTCACTTCACTTCTATCTTTACTTCTCTTCACTTCTCTTTTCTTCACTTCTCTTCACATTCTTGTGTTGAAGCTTTGGGACAATTTTCTTTCTTTAATATCTGTGAATATCATCTATATTTAGATTAATATTTATCACCCTAACCCCTCAGCTTTAATACAAGAACCTGTCTCTCTCTCTGCCTGTCTCTCTCTCTGTCTCACTCTCTGTCTCTCTCTCTCTCTCTCTGTCTCTCTCTCTCTCTGTATCTCTGCCTGTCTCACTCTCTGTCTCTCTGTCTCTCTCTCTCACTCTCTCACTCTCTGTCTCTCTCTGCCTGTCTCACTCTCTGTCTCTCTGTCTCTCTCTCTCTCTCTCACTCTCTGTCTCTCTCTGTCTCTCTCTCTCTGTCTCTCTCTGCTTGTCTCACTCTCTCTCTCTGTCTCTCTCTCTCTCTGTCTCTCTCTGCCTGTCTCACTCTCTCTCTCTCTGCTTGTCTGTCTCTTCATTGCCGACGGTTAAATTAAATGAAAAAGAAAGGAAGGAAGGATAAATATTTTATTACGATTTTAACGCTTTTCTTTTATCATAATCATTATGATAATTATCAGCAAAAGTGCTGCCAGCTAAAACACACACACACACACACACACACACACACACACACACACACACACACACACACACACACACACACACACACACACACACACACACACACACAGTAAAGCCTACAGGGACTTGGGCCCAGAAGCTGCTATTTAACCCATATTACTACAGTAAATATTCATACGCAGCTAATATCTGTGTGTGTGTGTGTGTGTGTGTGTGTGTGTGTGTGTGTGTTTAAATATTAATCATGTTTCTGGATTCAGCCGTTTGAAATACAAACATCTGCTCTTCTGATTCTGTTTCTTTAACTGGTTCAAGTCCAGTAAAACCAGTCTGGTGAATGTTCAACATGTTGGACTCATTACTGAGAGATTACATCTCGTTCTACTGACCTCAAGAGAACCAAAACTATTAGAGAACGTTGAAAGAATTAAAGAACCAAAGTCAAACATCAGGCAAATAAACGTCCTTTAATGGTCCTTTAATGGTTCTTTAATCATTTTGTAAACGTTCTTTAAACCTTCTTTAATTGTTCTTTAAACCTTCTTTAATGGTTCTTTAATCGTTATTTAATCGTTCTTTAAACATTCTTTAAACGTTCTTTAATTGTTCTTAAAACGTTCTTTAATGGTTCTTTAATCGTTCTTTACACATTCTTTAATTGTTCTTTAATTGTTCTTTAAACATTCTTTAATTGTTCTTTAATTGTTCTTTAATCATTCTTTAAACATTCTTTAATTGTTCTTTAAACCTTCTTTAAACGTTCTTTAATTGTTCTTTAGACGTTCTTTAATGGTTCTTTAATTGTTCTTTAAACGTTCTTTAATTGTTCTTTAAACGTTCTTTAATGGTTCTTTAATTGTTCTTTAATGGTTCTTTAATCGTTCTTTAAATGTTCTTTAAAGACTCTTTAACCTCTCTTAACTTCTCTTAACCTCCACCAATCACAGAGCTACTTCTTGGTTTCCTGCGGTTATGCTCTGACACACATACAGCCAATCATTAATCAGACTGGTGGCATATTAAGAGTCTGGAGCAGCCCGAGGACACACACACAAACACACACACACACACACACACACACACACACACACACACACACACACACACACACACACACACACACAGTGACCCAAAAACTAGTCCTCAGTACAAAGACGTCTCACACTGAAGCGCTCAGCTGGACGATCGCGTGGAGTCAGTCGCCGTGTTTGCAGACGACAGTGAACGCACCGTCAGACTGATGAATAAAAAACATTTTATAGTTTAAATAAAAAACATCTAAATAAAAAACTTTTTATAGTTTGAATAAAAAACATCTAAATAAAAAACATTTGATAGTTTAACATTTTTTTTCATATTCAGGAGAAATCTGAATATATAGATTTAGACCAGAAACCAACCAGAATGTTTAAAGAACGATTAAAGAACGATTAAAGAACAATTAAAGAATGTTTAAAGAACCATTAAAGAACCATTAAAGAACAATTAAAGAACGTTTAAAGAACAATTAAAGAACATTTAAAGAACGTTTAAAGAACCATTAAAGAACGTTTAAAGAACAATTAAAGAACGTTTAAAGAACCATTAAAGAATGTTTAAAGAACGATTAAAGAACGTTTAAAGAACGATTAAAGAACGATTAAAGAACAATTAAAGAACGTTTAAAGAACAATTAAAGAACGTTTAAAGAACAATTAAAGAACGTTTAAAGAACGATTAAAGAACAATTAAAGAATGTTTAAAGAACGATTAAAGAACGATTAAAGAATGTTTAAAGAACGATTAAAGAACGTTTAAAGAACCATTAAAGAACGTTTAAAGAACGATTAAAGAACAATTAAAGAATGTTTAAAGAACGATTAAAGAACAATTAAAGAACATTTAAAGAACAATTAAAGAATGTTTAAAGAACGATTAAAGAACGTTTAAAGAACCATTAAAGAACGTTTAAAGAACAATTAAAGAATGTTTAAAGAACGATTAAAGAACGTTTAAAGAACAATTAAAGAAGGTTTAAAGAACGATTAAAGAACCATTAAAGAACAATTAAAGAACGTTTAAAGAACAATTAAAGAACCTTTAAAGAAGGTTTAAAGAACCATTAAAGAATGTTTAAAGAACGATTAAAGAACGATTAAAGAACAATTAAAGAACGTTTAAAGAACAATTAAAGAAGGTTTAAAGAACAATTAAAGAACGTTTAAAGAAGGTTTAAAGAACCATTAAAGAACGTTTAAAGAACAATTAAAGAACGTTTAAAGAACCATTAAAGAACGTTTAAAGAACCATTAAAGAAGGTTTAAAGAACCATTAAAGAACGTTTAAAGAACAATTAAAGAACGTTTAAAGAACAATTAAAGAACGATTAAAGAACAATTAAAGAACGTTTAAAGAATGTTTAAATCCCAGTCGAGTCACTTCTGTCTCTAAATTGACGACATGTGAAACTTGTTCGTCCCTTCAGGAGCAACACTGTATATTATTGATTAATACAAATATATCAGTATAGTTAAAAACACAAAGAAAATCCTCATATTGATATTTGTAATAAGGAAGACGACTAAAATATAAAACATTCAAAACAGAATTTTCACGTTAATTAGTAAATTACGGACTCTGAGATAACATCTTATAGATACGACATAAAAAAGTCAGAGAAGAAGAAATATTAAATAATGAAAACATGAACTAAGAGTGTTTAAAGAGTCTGAAGACGAACATCTGAGTTTAATGACGTTTTTATAAAATGTTTTATAACGCTCTGACCCACAATCAGATAGACAGGCCGCAGAGAGACAGACAGGTAAACGTGGTGGTGGAGGTCTAAGTGCCCCCCAGGCCCGCAGCAGATTAGCATGAGTGGTCGACGCCACGAGCACGCTGCAGGCAAGAAACAGGATTTACAGTGTGTGTGTGTGAGAGTGTTTCCTCTACATGAAGTATCTCTACTGAAGGTTTCCTCTACATGAAGTATCTCTACTGAAGGTCTCCTCTACATGAAGTATCTCTACTGAAGGTCTCCTCTACATGAAGTATCTCTACTGAAGGTCTCCTCTACATGAAGTATCTCTACTGAAGGTTTCCTCTACATGAAGTATCTCTACTGAAGGTGTCCTCTACATGAAGTATCTCTACTGAAGGTCTCCTCTACATGAAGTATCTCTACTGAAGGTCTCCTCTACATGAAGTATCTCTACTGAAGGTCTCCTCTACATGAAGTATCTCTACTGAAGGTTTCCTCTACATGAAGTATCTCTACTGAAGGTCTCCTCTACATGAAGTATCTCTACTGAAGGTTTCCTCTACATGAAGTATCTCTACTGAAGGTCTCCTCTACATGAAGTATCTCTACTGAAGGTCTCCTCTACATGAAGTATCTCTACTGAAGGTCTCCTCTACATGAAGTATCTCTACTGAAGGTTTCCTCTACATGAAGTATCTCTACTGAAGGTTTCCTCTACATGAAGTATCTCTACTGAAGGTCTCCTCTACATGAAGTATCTCTACTGAAGGTCTCCTCTACATGAAGTATCTCTACTGAAGGTTTCCTCTACATGAAGTATCTCTACTGAAGGTCTCCTCTACATGAAGTATCTCTACTGAAGGTCTCCTCTACATGAAGTATCTCTACTGAAGGTCTCCTCTACATGAAGTATCTCTACTGAAGGTTTCCTCTACATGAAGTATCTCTACTGAAGGTCTCCTCTACATGAAGTATCTCTACTGAAGGTTTCCTCTACATGAAGTATCTCTACTGAAGGTCTCCTCTACATGAAGTATCTCTACTGAAGGTTTCCTCTACATGAAGTATCTCTACTGAAGGTCTCCTCTACATGAAGTATCTCTACTGAAGGTCTCCTCTACATGAAGTATCTCTACTGAAGGTTTCCTCTACATGAAGTATCTCTACTGAAGGTCTCCTCTACATGAAGTATCTCTACTGAAGGTTTCCTCTACATGAAGTATCTCTACTGAAGGTCTCCTCTACATGAAGTATCTCTACTGAAGGTCTCCTCTACATGAAGTATCTCTACTGAAGGTTTCCTCTACATGAAGTATCTCTACTGAAGGTCTCCTCTACATGAAGTATCTCTACTGAAGGTCTCCTCTACATGAAGTATCTCTACTGAAGGTTTCCTCTACATGAAGTATCTCTACTGAAGGTCTCCTCTACATGAAGTATCTCTACTGAAGGTTTCCTCTACATGAAGTATCTCTACTGAAGGTCTCCTCTACATGAAGTATCTCTACTGAAGGTCTCCTCTACATGAAGTATCTCTACTGAAGGTTTCCTCTACATGAAGTATCTCTACTGAAGGTCTCCTCTACATGAAGTATCTCTACTGAAGGTCTCCTCTACATGAAGTATCTCTACTGAAGGTTTCCTCTACATGAAGTATCTCTACTGAAGGTCTCCTCTACATGAAGTATCTCTACTGAAGGTCTCCTCTACATGAAGTATCTCTACTGAAGGTCTCCTCTACATGAAGTATCTCTACTGAAGGTTTCCTCTACATGAAGTATCTCTACTGAAGGTCTCCTCTACATGAAGTATCTCTACTGAAGGTCTCCTCTACATGAAGTATCTCTACTGAAGGTCTCCTCTACATGAAGTATCTCTACTGAAGGTCTCCTCTACATGAAGTATCTCTACTGAAGGTCTCCTCTACATGAAGTATCTCTACTGAAGGTTTCCTCTACATGAAGTATCTCTACTGAAGGTCTCCTCTACATGAAGTATCTCTACTGAAGGTCTCCTCTACATGAAGTATCTCTACTGAAGGTCTCCTCTACATGAAGTATCTCTACTGAAGGTCTCCTCTACATGAAGTATCTCTACTGAAGGTCTCCTCTACATGAAGTATCTCTACTGAAGGTCTCCTCTACATGAAGTATCTCTACTGAAGGTCTCCTCTACATGAAGTATCTCTACTGAAGGTCTCCTCTACATGAAGTATCTCTACTGAAGGTCTCCTCTACATGAAGTATCTCTACTGAAGGTCCCCTCTACATGAAGTATCTCTACTGAAGGTTTCTTCTACATGAAGTATCTCTACTGAAGGTCTCCTCTACATGAAGTATCTCTACTGAAGGTGTCCTCTACATGAAGTATCTCTACTGAAGGTCTCCTCTACATGAAGTATCTCTACTGAAGGTGTCCTCTACATGAAGTATCTCTACTGAAGGTCTCCTCTACATGAAGTATCTCTACTGAAGGTTTCCTCTACATGAAGTATCTCTACTGAAGGTTTCCTCTACATGAAGTATCTCTACTGAAGGTGTCCTCTACATGAAGTATCTCTACTGAAGGTCTCCTCTACATGAAGTATCTCTACTGAAGGTTTCCTCTACATGAAGTATCTCTACTGAAGGTTTCCTCTACATGAAGTATCTCTACTGAAGGTCTCCTCTACATGAAGTATCTCTACTGAAGGTCTCCTCTACATGAAGTATCTCTACTGAAGGTCTCCTCTACATGAAGTATCTCTACTGAAGGTTTCCTCTACATGAAGTATCTCTACTGAAGGTCTCCTCTACATGAAGTATCTCTACTGAAGGTCTCCTCTACATGAAGTATCTCTACTGAAGGTTTCCTCTACATGAAGTATCTCTACTGAAGGTCTCTTCTACATGAAGTATCTCTACTGAAGGTCTCTTCTACATGAAGTATCTCTACTGAAGGTCTCCTCTACATGAAGTATCTCTACTGAAGGTTTCCTCTACATGAAGTATCTCTACTGAAGGTTTCCTCTACATGAAGTATCTCTACTGAAGGTCTCCTCTACATGAAGTATCTCTACTGAAGGTCTCCTCTACATGAAGTATCTCTACTGAAGGTTTCCTCTACATGAAGTATCTCTACTGAAGGTCTCTTCTACATGAAGTATCTCTACTGAAGGTTTCCTCTACATGAAGTATCTCTACTGAAGGTTTCCTCTACATGAAGTATCTCTACTGAAGGTCTCCTCTACATGAAGTATCTCTACTGAAGGTTTCCTCTACATGAAGTATCTCTACTGAAGGTTTCCTCTACATGAAGTATCTCTACTGAAGGTCTCCTCTACATGAAGTATCTCTACTGAAGGTTTTAATCTGTCATCTCTATTTAACATCTTGTCCAATGTAACCTCCTCTCCAGTCTTCACACACTCTGTTTGGCTGCGATATTCTTTATTGTTCATATCTCTGACAGTCTCACACCTGCTGTGTGTGTGTGTGTGTGTGTGTGTTGTATTGTATGAGCGTCCTGTGGGAGGAGACCTTTTCAGCCTCTGCCAGGCTGAATGATCCCCCCCCCTCTCTGCTGGAGGATAGACATGACCTTCTGTGAGGAGGGTGAGGAAACGAAGACTCTGGGGTGCTCTTCATCAGCTCGAGGTGTCATCCTTGACATTCACACCTCTGTGTGTTCATGTTCATGTCATTTGTTCTATTAATTGTGTGCCGACTTGTTTCTCTAGAATCATCTGATGTCTTTGTGGAGTCTGTGGTTCAAACCTATTTCAGTTTACCATAAAACAGTAAAGTTCTTCTACATGAGTTTGAATTGTTGAAGGAACCCGAATGGTTCTAATAGAAATCAATCAAACAGATTTGTATAATCTGTGAACTGTTTATCAGGTAAAACCTCCAGTGGAACCAAATCTTCTGGTTCTGTGAACATATGATTATCTCTGTATAGTTCTATAGTTGTATTGTTCTATATTTCTATATTTCTATTGTTATATTGTTCTATATTTCTATTGTTATATAGTTCTATATTTCTATATTTCTAGATCAATAAATATGAATCAATAACGTCGTGTTGAGAACATTAGTTTCTTTGAGTTAGATGTTGAAAGAAGTAGAATAAGATTTAGTGAACTTCAGGAGAACCAGACAATCTGCTGCTGTATTGATCACTGCAACACACACACACACACACACACACACACACACACACACACACACACACACACACACACACACACACACACACACACACACACACACACACACACACTGATTTATGATGACTCAGCAGGACAGAAAAAGTCCTCTAAATGTCTCTCTCTCGCTTTTGCTGCTTCACTTTCTCTTTGTTTTCTTTCTTCTTCTTTGTGTTTTTAATACTTATTAACATATTAACATTAATATCATCAATCTCATTAATGTCTCCGGCATCAAAGACATTTCTAGAAGAAATTACCCAGCATGCATCAGCAATAATCCCACGATCCTCCTCTGATCCTGATGTCAAACAGATTAGATTCATTTTTCTTCTTCTTCTTATCTGGAACACAGACGGTTCAATCTGACATGATTCTGGTTTATGATACGTCTTAATCTGTGTGTGTGTGTGTGTGTGTGTGTGTGTGTGTGTGTGTGTGTGTGTGTGTGTGTGTGTGTGTGTGTGTGTGTGTGTGTGTGTGTGTGTGTGTGTGTGTGTGTGTGCGCTTAAAGAAGCCCATCTGTTGACTTCGGATCATTTTCATTTTTTAATTAAAATTCAGTCTTAATCACAAACCTGTCGGTCGGTCTGTCCGGTAACAAGACAGAAGCTTGAATTCTATTGGTCAGATAGAGAAAAGTGAAGGACCCAGAGAGCGGCCATGTTTTTATATTTTATGATCAATAATCAGCTCAAAAACAAACTGACTCTCTGGAATCATTTTAAAGCACAAATCCTCTGAAGGAGCTCCTTAGCTAACAGCTAATTAGCTATTAGCTATTAGCTCGAGCTGCTTGTTGAGCATCAAACCCACAGAAGACTGTTGACTTTATCTGAGCTCATTTGTCCGTGTGACTCATCCAGTTTAGTTTAGTTTAGTTTCGAGCTGTAATGATAAAATATATCAGTTTTTTGGCTTCTTATAAACTCAAACATAAAATTCTGCACCACCAAAACAAGCTTCCTGTTCTACTTGAAGTCCACCATCTAAACCAGTCAAGTGCTCATTGTGGACTCTGAAGGGGGCGGGGCCTGGACATGAAGACGGAGTGACAGCTGGTGTCCTCCGGTTGATGAGTTGACAGTCTGACTGATGAGGACGGACAGCAGACACACGGACTCACGCACACGTCCGCCGGCCTCGACACACATGAACACACGTCTTTATTAAACAGAACATTAACAAACAGATGTCTGCTGGTTCTGGTTCTGGTGGGTCTTTAGTGGTACTGAGATCCTTTACTGAAGTGAAAGTACTAATACTACGAGGTTAAGACATCACAAGTAAAAGTCATTCAGTCTCTTTGTGGAGGTTTTGGTTCGTTTGATTCACACAAGATGTTAAAATGAAGGATACATGTGGAGTCCTTCATCAGTCTGTCTGTAGTGAACTGACCCGTCACACAGAGGTTCTGGTCCAGGAGCTCTGGTTCTGGACCTGGTAGGTCCGTCTGCTGTTGAATGGGACCAGAATAAAAGTTCTATGTCTGCTCTCAGTATGGTGATGGAACCCAGACTGTGACAGGAACGTTCTCCTGAGAACAGTCCTTTAAAGAGGGGGGGTTCTGAAGAGGTTCCCAACACTACAGCTGGAAAACGTCATCATTGAACTGTGCTTTCAGATGAAATGTCGCTGCAGACATGTTGTGTCCTGCAGGTCTCTTCCTCTTCCTCCTCCTCTTCCTCCTCGTCCTTGCCAGGAGGAGTTACAGCCCAGAGGGAGAACGGGGGAGGAGAAGGGGGAGAGACTTGAAAGGGGGGGTTGGAGATAATCTGAGTGTGTATGTTACAGGGTAATTATTAGTAATTATAATATTATTCTAATACTGTCATATAGACAGCCTCCAGTACAGCCTGATAACACTGTTAGCACACACACACACACACACACACACACACACACACACACACACACACACACACACACACCAGAGGCATTGGGCTGACTGCTGCATTATTCATGTTTGCCCTGAGGCAAGTTAGCTCGCTGTGCTAACGCTAATGCTGTTAGCACCCAGTTACTGTTCCTGCTGGAGATCTGGGTTCACACACACACGCACACACACAGGAACACACACTTCCCATACCTTCACAAACACACACAAATACAGAGTTTGATGTCCTTGAAAGTACAGCAAGAATGTGTGTGTGTGTGTGTGTGTGTGTGTGTGTGTGTGTGTGTGTGTGTGTGTGTGTGTGTGTTGGGTGTAGTCACTATGTTGAACTTTGTCTCTAATCACGGTTTCTTTTTATAAACTCTGAGGTCATGTTAAAGTGGGGAACAGGGCTGTTTATAGGACTTGAGGACAACAGGGGCTTCGCCTGGACCTCTGTAAGGGGGTACAGACCTCCGTTAGGGGATACAGACCTCTGTAAAGGGGTACAGAGCTCCATTAGGGGATACAAACCTCCGTTAGGGGATACAGACCTCCGTTAGGGGGTACAGACCTCTATAAGGGGGTACAGACCTCTGTAAGGATTGTAGTATGCTGTTAAACCCCACACAGGTGAGATTGGAGGTGAAACGGTCAAACGTAAGGAAGTCTCGTTGGTGTTGAGTTTGAAGTCTCGTTGGTGTTGAGTTTGAAGTCTCGTTGGTGTTGAGTTTGAAGTCTCGTTGGTGTTGAGTTTGAAGTCTTGTTGGTGTTGAGTTTGAAGTCTCGTTGGTGTTGAGTTTGAAGTCTCATTGGTGTTGAGTTTGAAGTCTCGTTGGTGTTGAGTTTGAAGTCTCATTGGTGTTGAGTTTGAAGTCTCGTTGGTGTTGAGTTTGAAGTCTCGTTGGTGTTGAGTTTGAAGTCTCATTGGTGTTGAGTTTGAAGTCTCGTTGGTGTTGAGTTTGAAGTCTTGTTGGTGTTGAGTTTGAAGTCACGTTGGTGTTGTTGAGTTTGAAGTCTTGTTGGTGTTGAGTTTGAAGTCTCGTTGGTGTTGAGTTTGAAGTCTCGTTGGTGTTGAGTTTGAAGTCTCGTTGGTGTTGAGTTTGAAGTCACGTTGGTGTTGTTGAGTTTGAAGTCTCGTTGGTGTTGAGTTTGAAGTCTCGTTGGTGTTGAGTTTGAAGTCTCGTTTGTGTTGAGTTTGAAGTCTCGTTTGTGTTGAGTTTGAAGTCTCGTTTGTGTTGAGTTTGAAGTCTCGTTTGTGTTGAGTTTGAAGTCTCATTGGTGTTGAGTTTGAAGTCTTGTTGGTGTTGAGTTTGAAGTCTTGTTGGTGTTGAGTTTGAAGTCTTGTTGGTGTTGAGTTTGAAGTCTTGTTGGTGTTGAGTTTGAAGTCTTGTTGGTGTTCAGTTTGAAGTCTTGTTGGTGTTGAGTTTGAAGTCTCGTTGGTGTTGAGTTTGAAGTCTCGTTTGTGTTGAGTTTGAAGTCTCGTTGGTGTTGAGTTTGAAGTCTCGTTGGTGTTGAGTTTGAAGTCTCGTTGGTGTTCAGTTTGAAGTCTCGTTTGTGTTGAGTTTGAAGTCTCGTTGGTGTTGAGTTTGAAGTCACGTTGGTGTTCAGTTTGAAGTCTCGTTGGTGTTGAGTTTGAAGTCTCGTTGGTGTTGAGTTTGAAGTCTCGTTGGTGTTGAGTTTGAAGTCTCGTTGGTGTTGAGTTTGAAGTCTCGTTGGTGTTGAGTTTGAAGTCTCGTTGGTGTTGAGTTTGAAGTCTTGTTGGTGTTGAGTTTGAAGTCTCGTTGGTGTTGAGTTTGAAGTCTCGTTGGTGTTGAGTTTGAAGTCTCGTTGGTGTTGAGTTTGAAGTCTCGTTGGTGTTGAGTTTGAAGTCTCGTTGGTGTTGAGTTTGAAGTCTCGTTGGTGTTGAGTTTGAAGTCTCGTTGGTGTTGAGTTTGAAGTCTCGTTGGTGTTGAGTTTGAAGTCTTGTTGGTGTTCAGTTTGAAGTCTTGTTGGTGTTGAGTTTGAAGTCTTGTTGGTGTTCAGTTTGAAGTCTTGTTGGTGTTGAGTTTGAAGTCACGTTGGTGTTGTTGAGTTTGAAGTCTTGTTGGTGTTGAGTTTGAAGTCTCGTTGGTGTTGAGTTTGAAGTCTCGTTGGTGTTGAGTTTGAAGTCTCGTTGGTGTTGAGTTTGAAGTCACGTTGGTGTTGTTGAGTTTGAAGTCTCGTTGGTGTTGAGTTTGAAGTCTCGTTGGTGTTGAGTTTGAAGTCTCGTTTGTGTTGAGTTTGAAGTCTCGTTTGTGTTGAGTTTGAAGTCTCGTTTGTGTTGAGTTTGAAGTCTCATTGGTGTTGAGTTTGAAGTCTTGTTGGTGTTGAGTTTGAAGTCTTGTTGGTGTTGAGTTTGAAGTCTTGTTGGTGTTGAGTTTGAAGTCTTGTTGGTGTTCAGTTTGAAGTCTTGTTGGTGTTGAGTTTGAAGTCTCGTTGGTGTTGAGTTTGAAGTCTCGTTTGTGTTGAGTTTGAAGTCTCGTTGGTGTTGAGTTTGAAGTCTCGTTGGTGTTGAGTTTGAAGTCTCGTTGGTGTTCAGTTTGAAGTCTCGTTTGTGTTGAGTTTGAAGTCTCGTTGGTGTTGAGTTTGAAGTCACGTTGGTGTTGAGTTTGAAGTCACGTTGGTGTTGAGTTTGAAGTCACGTTGGTGTTCAGTTTGAAGTCTCGTTGGTGTTGAGTTTGAAGTCTCGTTGGTGTTGAGTTTGAAGTCACGTTGGTGTTGAGTTTGAAGTCACGTTGGTGGCTTGTCCTCAATACTTTCTTATTTTAAACCAAACCTCGATGTTAATCCTAAACTTTACTAAGTAGTGTTCATTTGAGTTCCCATCGTTAACCACTGTAACCGAGTGTCATAGTTGTGCGACTCAGAACGTGACATCTAACTCTACCTCCCTGTTCACTTCCCTACATCCTTGTTTCCTGCTTCCTTCTCTACCTTTTGTTTCCTTCCTGTCTGAATATCTTCTGTCCGTCACAAAAACACAGTCTGTTGTTTTCTTGCTGCCATCTTGTCTCATGTTCACTGTCATCGTGTGTGTGTGTGTGTGTGTGTGTGTGTGTGTGTGTGTGTGTGTGTGTGTGTCTCACCAGCTAAATGCCACCACTGACACCACAGGCCACTTCTGTCTTCAGAGTGGGTGTGTCCACTGTCACTTTCAATCACACACACACACACACTGCCCCAGGTGCTGCTGGGAGCTGGCCGTGTCATTTCCTCTGCCTGTCCAGTCTCGTCCAATCACCTCTCATGATCACGTTTTGCGGAGTGTTCGCATCACCACATGCTAACGGCTAACTGTGAAGCTACTAGAACTGAACACACACACACACACAGAGCTGCTGGTGTTTTACAGCCGATAATAACACAAATTAGATCAGCCTGGTTACACACTGCTAATTGGTGTTTGTGTGTGTGTGTGTGTGTGTGTGTGTGTGTGTGTGTGTGTGTGTGTGTGTGTGTGTGTGTGTGTGTGTGTGTGTGTGTGTGTTTGTGTGTATGTATCGGGGGGGGGGGGGGCGGGTCAGTGTGTGTGACATGGAAAGACAAAGACAGGAAGGAAACGGCTGCTTCCTGAAGTCTGACGCACAATAACTCTCTTCCTCTACCTCCTCCTCTCCTCCTCCTCTATGTACTAGTACTAGTAGTAGTACTGATGTACTGAGGCAGTACTACTGCAGCTGTCTCTGTTCTCTTCTTTGTGTACTTTATGTTTCTTCAACTCAACTCTTTTACTGAGTTTCGTTTCTATTATTTCTTCGGACGTTCTTTTTTTGTTGATGCTTTAATATTTTTTCTCTCTCTTCATCTCGTGTCCTTGTTTCCTTCTCTTATCTCCTAGTTTCCTTCTCTCTATGTTTTATTTCTCTTCTAGTTTTTTTTGTTTTCTAGAATCTTCTCCTTTCAGTTTGTTCTCTCGTCCTCATTCTTTGTTTCACTTCTAACTCTTTCTTGTACCGATCGGTTCTTCTTTAGTATTCTTCAGACATGTTTGTAGTTTTTCTGACTCTTGTGTGAAACGTAGTTCTTTGGTGTTATCACTGCAGCTTCATGTGTTTAATCGGAGTGTTTGTAGCTTCGTTAACATTCTGATGCTCACTCAGCGTCGATCCTTCTGAACAATAAGAGTCTGTCTGAGAGAGAGAGTCTTTATATACATCACCAGGTCCTCTTACATCCTCATCTTATACAGTCTATTAATATCTATTATCATCTATTATCATCTTATACAGTCTATTAATATCTATTATCATCTATTATCATCTTATACAGTCTATTAATATCTATTATCATCTATTATCATCTATTATCATCTTATACAGTCTATTAATATCTATTATCATCTATTATCCTCTATTATCATCTTATACAGTCTATTAATATCTATTATCATCTATTATCAACTATTATCATCTTACATCATCATCTTATATAGTCTATTAATATCTATTATCATCTATTATCCTCTATTATCATCTTATACAGTCTATTAATATCTATTATCATCTATTATCAACTATTATCATCTTACATCATCATCTTATATAGTCTATTAATATCTATTATCATCTATTATCCTCTTTTATCATCTTATACAGTCTATTAATATCTATTATCATCTTACATCATCATCTTATATAGTCTATTAATATCTATTATCATCTATTATCCTCTATTATCATCTTATACAGTCTATTAATATCTATTATCATCTATTATCCTCTATTATCATCTTATACAGTCTATTAATATCCATTATCATCTTACATCATCATCTTATATAGTCTATTAATATCTATTATCATCTATTATCATCTATTATCATCTTATACAGTCTATTAATATCTATTATCATCTATTATCAACTATCATCTTACATCATCATCTTATATAGTCTATTAATATCTATTATCATCTATTATCCTCTATTATCATCTTATACAGTCTATTAATATCTATTATCATCTTACATCATCATCTTATATAGTCTATTAATATCTATTATCATCTATTATCATCTATTATCATCTTATACAGTCTATTAATATCTATTATCATCTATTATCATCTTACATCATCATCTTATATAGTCTATTAATATCTATTATCATCTATTATCCTCTATTATCATCTTATACAGTCTATTAATATCTATTATCATCTTACATCATCATCTTATACAGTCTATTAATATCTATTATCATCTATTATCAACTTATTTCCTCACATAGTATTTATCGTAGACCAGCTCATATTAATCTCTGGGTCATTCTGATTGGCTACAGGATGTCCAATAATAACTGTAATAATAACTGTAATAATAACTGTAATAATAACTGTAATAATAACTGGGTCCTCCAGCTTCCTGTGTGTTCAATGAAACAGGAAGTGATGTGAGGGCAGTGACTCCTCCCACAATAGTTTTACTGACCTCATTCAGATACGATGTGATTTAATTTGTAGGACGTCGTTAAAGTAAAGACTCAGATTTGAAGGTTTTTTTAATCAAACTCGATTCTAAACTGAATATTTTCATTCATTCATTCATTTTATTTTAATATTACTTCAGTAGTATTACAATGTCACTGCAATACTATTTAACATTACTGCAATGGTATTTGAATGTTATGGAGCGTTTTTCTTTTACAGTATTTCAGTAGTATTATACATGTACATGTACAAACTATCGTATATATTTCACTTTCTGTTCACAGTAGAAATACACAAAGTGATGCTGTCGTCCTGTTTGAATAAACTTTATTGTCACTGTTCAGTTTGAACTCCACGTCGTTGGCTTATCTGATCCGTGATCAGTTCTTAAAGCCTCCTGATTCAACACAAAGTACTCAAAGTACACACAGTACTCAGAGTTCAGCTTCAGAGAGAAAGCAGCAGGAGGAAGAACGGGTACTTGCAGAGAAAACCACAGAAGAAGAGAGAGTGATTTTCCTAATCAGGACCAGATGGTTTCATTCAGCTGAACGTACTTCAGAGAGAGAGAGATGAAAAGAGAGGAAGAGTTAGTGAAGAAGACACGTGTGTGAGTGTGTGTGTGTGAGTGAGTGTGTGTGTGTGAGTGTGTGTGAATGTGTGTGTGTGTGTGAGTGTGTGTGTGAGTGTGTGAATGTGTGTGTGTGTGTGAGTGTGTGTGTGAGTGTGTGAATGTGTGTGTGTGTGAGTGTGTGTGAGTGAGTGTGAGTGTGAGTGTGTGTGTGTGAATGTGTGTGTGTGTGTGTGTGTGTGTGTGTGAGTGTGAGTGAGTGTGTGTGTGTGTGTGTGTGTGTGTGTGTGTGTGAGTGTGTGTGACTGAGTGTGAGTGTGAGTGTGAGTGTGTGTGTGTGTGTGTGTGTGTGTGAGTGTGAGTGTGTGTGTGTGTGTGTGAGTGTGTGTGTGTGTGTGTGTGAGTGTGAGTGTGTGTGTGTGTGTGTGAGTGTGTGTGTGTGTGTGTGAGTGTGTGAATGTGTG
>NC_136547.1:21011478-21018978 GCF_910591455.1 Pholis gunnellus
ATATGAACAAACGAGCAAAGCAAAGCCTTTATACATGATGACATTAAAATGTTTTATATTCTATGTACTCCTGACAGTAGAGTAAGCCACTATAAACCTATAAAAACACAGTCAAGGAACAAAAAAACACAGCAAAACCGCCAGATTCTTAAAAAATACCGTGAAACACATTTATGGTCATACCGTCCAGCACTAATATACATTCAAAATGAATGTTAGACCGTTAATCTACATTCATAATGATTAGACCGTTAATCTACATTCATAATGATTAGACCGTTAATCTACATTCATAATGATTGTCAGACCGTTAATCTACATTCATGATTGTTAGACCGTTAATCTACATTCATGATTGTTAGACCGTTAATCTACATTCATAATGATTGTTAGACCGTTAATCTACATTCATAATGATTGTTAGACCGTTAATCTACATTCATAATGATTGTCAGACCGTTAATCTACATTCATGATTGTTAGACCGTTAATCTACATTCATAATGATTGTTAGACCATTAATCTACATTCATAATGATTGTCAGACCGTTAATCTACATTCATGATTGTTAGACCGTTAATCTACATTCATAATGATTGTCAGACCGTTAATCTACATTCATGATTGGTAGACCGTTAATCTACATTCATGATTGGTAGACCGTTAATCTACATTCATGATTGTTAGACCGTTAATCTACATTCATGATTGGTAGACCGTTAATCTACATTCATAATGATTGTTAGACCGTTAATCTGTTATCTGTTGTATCAGTTTACACCTGAGCCTTTACACCTGCTTGAAGGTTTGTGTCGACATGTTTTCAGACATTTGATTTTCCAGTCAGATCCTGAAATCGCTGCAGGAAACACACACACACCCTCACAATCACACACACTCACACACACACAACAGCAGCAGGATGTGTGTTATTTGTGTAAATCTTCTCAATGCGCTGCAGCTGCCTCTTCTCACGTTTCAATATAACTCTGGTAATAGAATTACCCCCCACCATCTGTGTGTGTGTGTGTGTGTGTGTGTGTGTGCTGGGTCTGATGGGATTGGTTTAGAGAAGGCAGGGGTCATCTGTGATTGGCCGACAGGTGAGAGGGGGCGGGAGGTTAACGAGACAGAGAAACGCCAGAACACGGTGGAGATGTTTGTTTTTCTGTTTCTTGTCAGTTTGAGATGTTTAAGGAAGAAACTCAATCTGCTCTCATTGGTTATCTACTAATAATCTAATATTTCACCAACAGCAGATTAAACTAATATATATATATCTTGATTTAATATGAATATGTACAGATTTCACAGATGAGATCTCTTTCAGTGTTTCACTTCTCCAGCATTTAGACCAGACCGACAGACTGAATTAAAGGAGAAACATTGAGATGGTTGGACCTCTCCTCTTTGATTCTCTTCTTCGTTGAACGACCTCATGTCACGTCTCTGATTCCACATCACACACACACACACACACATGTTCAACATTCCTCTGTTGCTACGGAAACAGCTGGTAAACACACACACACACACACACACATGTTTTCACACATAGACACTGAGACATGACCAAACCAGTCAGGACCACACATGGGACAGAGAAGAGTTCAAACATGTTGATAGAACATTTATCAAAGTGAAACTACACATGAATTCATGTTTTCATCTCATCAGGCTGTTTTGTTCTTGATCACCGTTTTGTCCTCATTTATCTCTTCCTCCTCCTCCTCTTCCTCCTCCTCTTCCTCTTGCTCCTCCTCTTCCTCTTGCTCCTCCTCTCTGCGATGATTAAAACTCTTGTTTTTCTAATCGATTCTCCTCAAGGACCATTGATTTAACACACACACACACACACACACACACACACACTTGTAAATAAAGCAGGACGTTGTTTCAACGGTTTCAGAATCATTTCTTCATGTTTAGTAAAATAATCAGCAGTGAAATTAATAATAACTCATCGTAACCACGGTGACGAGATATTATGGTCTGTTGTGTGTAATGTTAAAGAAATAATAACTCATGTGTAACTGATTGTGTGTTGAATCGTATCGTATCTCTGACGACGTTACACAAACACAACTGAAGTCACAGTCGAAGAAGAACTTGAATTTCGAAATAAAGTCTCACAAAAATCATTGAAACGTCCGAGAGAGAAGCTTTTAACCGCCTGTGTGACTGACAGCCAGCACTTCACTGTTACCATGGAGACGCCCTTCAACCCACCGACAGTGTGTGTGTGTGTGTGTGTGTGTCAGACTTCTCTCACAGTATTGATTTGAATTTCATAGAAACTTTAGAGAAAAGTGAACCCAGAGCTCGCTTGATTGACAGCTGTAGTCATGACACCAACACACACTAATGAGGGACCACACACACTCACACACTCACACGCACACACACTCACACACTCACACGCACACACACTCACACACACACACACACACACACACACACACAGAGAGGCTGGGTTTTGAGATTCAAAGCTTTAAAGTGAATGCTTTTATTCTGAAGATTTCCAATTATAGAATGACGACAAAATGAGCAATTTGGTGACACACAGTTTATTTTCCATCTTTATTGATGAATTATGGATTAGCTGCTCTAATATATCAACGAGAGTCTTTTATTTTCTTATTTTCTTCTGCTCTGGATTTCCTGTTTGGTCCTTTTTATCTTTGACCTGTGCTTTTATTTTGACACACAGGGAGAGGATCATTTTGTGTACACAATGACCACATGCTTTTTTGTCATTGTGTACTACTTAAAAAGACCTTTATTGATGCGGTGTCACTTCCTGTGTGCAGGCTCCTCCTTCCTGTTCGTGAACACGTCGGGTCGGTACGGAGGTCAGCGCGCTCAGATGCTGCTGCCGCCGCTCAAAGAGAACGACACGCACTGCGTCAGCTTCCTGTTCTACCAGGCGGGAGGACGGGAGGGCGCCGCGCCCGCCACGCTCAACGTCTACATCAAAGGTACAAATACTGCCTCATGGTACTCTCAGGTGTGTCTGTGTGGAGGAGGAGCTCTCAGGTGTGTCTGTGTGGAGGAGGAGCTCTCAGGTGTGTGTGTGTGGAGGAGGAGCTCTCAGGTGTGTGTGTGTGGAGGAGGAGCTCTCAGGTGTGTCTGTGTGGAGGAGGAGCTCTCAGGTGTGTGTGTGTGGAGGAGGAGCTCTCAGGTGTGTGTGTGTGGAGGAGGAGCTCTCAGGTGTGTCTGTGTGGAGGAGGAGCTCTCAGGTGTGTGTGTGTGTGGAGGAGGAGCTCTCAGGTGTGTGTGTGTGGAGGAGGAGCTCTCAGGTGTGTGTGTGTGGAGGAGGAGCTCTCAGGTGTGTCTGTGTGGAGGAGGAGCTCTCAGGTGTGTGTGTGTGTGGAGGAGGAGCTCTCAGGTGTGTGTGTGTGGAGGAGGAGCTCTCAGGTGTGTGTGTGTGGAGGAGGAGCTCTCAGGTGTGTCTGTGTGGAGGAGGAGCTCTCAGGTGTGTGTGTGTGTGTGGAGGAGGAGCTCTCAGGTGTGTGTGTGTGGAGGAGGAGCTCTCAGGTGTGTGTGTGTGGAGGAGGAGCTCTCAGGTGTGTGTGTGTGGAGGAGGAGCTCTCAGGTGTGTGTGTGTGGAGGAGGAGCTCTCGGGTGTGTGTGTGAGGAGGCGGAGCTCTCGGGGGTGTGTGTGTGTCTATGTGTGTGTCTGTGTGTTGACAGTCTTTGTGTTTCCTGCAGAGAACAACAGTCCTCTGGGAGTTCCTGTCTTCAACTCTTCAGGCCCCGCCTACCACATCTGGAAAGGGGTAGAGCTAGCAGTGTCCACCTTCTGGCCCAATTACTACCAGGTAACACACACACACACACACACACACACACACACACACACAGGTGTTGTGAACTCGCCCCATCATCACAGCAGGAATCAGTAATTAGCCACGTCCCCACGGTAACAACTGCTCTACCTCGTTAGAGTTAACGAGAGAGAAAAGACTCAAACAGCTGACCGGCTGAACAGGAAGTGAGCGATGGCAGACAGGGCAGGAAGGAGAGAAGAAGAATGAAGGGAAGAGGAGTCAGAGGGAGGAGGACTTCCTGTCTGTGGGCGCCAACAGGAAGTGTGCCCCAAAGTTTCCGTGGCGATAACACTGTGGAATGCACACACACACACACACACACACACACACACACACACACACACACACACACACACACACACACAGGTGAACTCAGCTGTTTTATTTATTATCTATTTATATTTCATTCAATATTAATAATAATTAGGGCTGGGCAAGTTTACGCGTTATTATCGCGTTAACGTATTAATTAACGCCGAGAATTATTTGATCGCTCATTAACGCAGTTAATTGTGCGTCACACACTGAGCACAGAGAGAAGAGATAGAACTGCTGTTAACAACAACCGGACGAGTTTAACGTGTTCACACCACATGTTGTTGACCTTTAGTTCATAGAGCAGCACTTTAACATACAGGTGTGAAAACACACTACTTTAGATTCATTATGAACTTTAACAGAACAATGAGATTAATCGCGATTAAACATTTTAAACGTTGCCCAGATATTACATTCATTTTATTATATATTAATTTGCTGTAACTACTTCAATTCAGTCCATTTTGGTACATTTGCCTCAGAGGGCTTTACATTCTGTACACATACGACCTCCTGTGACCTTTGACCCTCACATCGGAACAGAATACCCTTCAACGGGGAGAAAAGAGGAGGAGACCTCAGGGAGAGCAACAGAGGAGGTGTTTCTACTACTGTTACCACTGTTTCCTGTACTGTTCCTAGTACTGTTCCTAGTACTGGTTCTAGTACTCTTACCACTGTTGATAATCAGAGTACTCATGCTGATGCTGGTCTGTGTGTCAGGTGGTGTTTGAGGCCGTCAGCACCGGTCAGAGAGGAGTTCTGGCCATCAAGGACATCATGCTGCAGGGACACCAGTGCAGTAAGTACAGTCACAAGCCCCGCCCCCTTATAGAGCCGGCTCCTAATTGGTTAACGAAGTTTACTACTGTCTTAATTGGATAACGATGTTAAAAGTTGAGCTGGCATCGCAGAATCAAGGTCAGAGTGTGTGTGTGTGTGTGTGTGTGCGTGTGTGTGTAGAGACAGGGGAGCTCATTAAAATATAAATTGATTAGCATGGACTTTGATCCATCCGTCTGTTTATCTACCTGCACGTCTGTAGACTCGCATATTTTATGTTGCTTTGTTATGTGAACAACAACCACACACACACACACACACACACACACACACACACACACACACAGTGCTCATCCTCCACAATCCATTTTCTGATTGGATCGGTGAGATTTTTGCAGGAAAAGGTTAACCGTTACCATGGTGATATCAGTAAGATGATGAGGTCATCAGTGTGTTACCTCTGACCTCTGTGTGTGTGTGTGTGTGTGTGTGTGTGTGTGTGTCCTCAGTGAGCACCCCACACTTCCTGCACATTAAAGGCGTGGAGGTAAACGCAGGACAGACGGCAGCGTTTCACTGCACCGTCAACGGACGACCGCAGAGCAACCTGCTGCTCTACCTCCAGGTAATAACTATCTATAACCATCAATAACTATCTATAACCATCAATAACTATCTATAACCATCAATATTTATTTATTTATTTGCACAATTCAAACAATGAAATTCAAAACAAACAATCATAACAGAGATAAATGAATATCACAGTGCAGGAGGAGGCAGAAAGCCAACTGGGCTTATTTGAAGCCTCCACCTATATAATATTAAAATTTTACAAAATTACAAACATAAAGTGTGAATAAGACATTACATTACAACGAAAGAAAGGAAGAAAGAATGAAAGATAAGATAAAAAATAATGTTATTGTGTCAAGTGTGTGCGAGCATGTGTGTGTATGTGAGAGTGAGCATTGTCCTGTATTTGTTCAGTGATGTAGGATTATAAACCTGCAGTAACTCATAAGCAAAGGCAATACAAGTCCCTATGAGTGAAACAACTGCAAATGTAATGTAGCAGCCAAAACAAGAAAGACATGAACAATAATACATAAAAGACTGTTACAAGACCGCAGTTAGATGTTCTTTTAGGCACCTTTTGAAACATTTTACAGAGAGACATTTTTTAGTTAAGTAGGAAAAGTCATTCCATAATTTGGTTCCCCTGAACCTTATTGAAAATTGACCTCTGCTAGTCAGTAATTTAGGATTCTATCAATAACCATCAATAACTATCAATAACCATCAATAACTATCTATAACCATCAATAACTATCTATAACCATCAATAACCATCAATAACTATCTATAACCATCAATAACTATCTATAACCATCAATAACCATCAATAACTATCAATAACTATCTATAACCATCAATAACCATCAATAACTATCAATAACTATCAATAACCATCAATAACTATCTATAACCATCAATAACCATCAATAACCATCAATAACCATCAATAACTATCTATAACCATCAATAACTATCAATAACCATCAATAACTATCTATAACCATCAATAACTATCTATAACCATCAATAACTATCTATAACCATCAATAACCATCAATAACTATCTATAACCATCAATAACTATCTATAACCATCAATAACCATCAATAACTATCTATAACTATCAATAACCATCAATAACTATCTATAACCATCAATAACTATCTATAACCATCAATAACTATCTATAACCAGCAATAACTATCTATAACCATCAATAACCATCAATAACTATCTATAAGCATCAATAACTATCTATAAGCATCAATAACTATCTATAACCATCAATAACTATCTATAACTATCAATAACCATCAATAACTATCTATAACTATCAATAACTATCTATAACCATCAATAACCATCAATAACTATCTATAACCATCAATAACCATCAATAACTATCAATAACTATCAATAACCATCAATAACTATCTATAACCATCAATAACCATCAATAACCATCAATAACCATCAATAACTATCTATAACCATCAATAACCATCAATAACCATCAATAACCATCAATAACTATCTATAACCATCAATAACTATCAATAACCATCAATAACTATCTATAACCATCAATAACTATCTATAACCATCAATAACTATCTATAACCATCAATAACCATCAATAACTATCTATAACCATCAATAACTATCTATAACCATCAATAACCATCAATAACTATCTATAACCATCAATAACTATCTATAACCATCAATAACCATCAATAACTATCTATAACTATCAATAACCATCAATAACTATCTATAACCATCAATAACTATCTATAACCATCAATAACTATCTATAACCAGCAATAACTATCTATAACCATCAATAACCATCAATAACTATCTATAAGCATCAATAACTATCTATAAGCATCAATAACTATCTATAACCATCAATAACTATCTATAACTATCAATAACTATCTATAACGATCAATAACCATCAATAACTATCTATAACCATCAATA
>NC_136547.1:21023978-21048978 GCF_910591455.1 Pholis gunnellus
CATCATTACACACCTATCTTACTTACTGTGTGTGTGTGTGTGTGTGTGTGTGTGTGTGTGTGTGTGTGTGTGTGTGTGTGTGTGTGTGTGTGTGTGTGTGTGTGTGTGTGTGTGTGTGTGTGTGTGTGTGTGACGAACTGGGTCAGGAGGAAGTAGAGCAGCACCACCGGGGATTCTGGGTAATAGAATCCAGGTCTGCTGTGATTCGCCGAAGGTCACGAATATTAATTAACTCGTTACCTCCTTCCTCCCTCGTTAAGAGATCAGTGAAACCCGGTGTGTGTGTGTGTGTGAGTGAGGAACTGATCCTGGTTCTGTTTGTCCCTCAGAACCTCCCGTACCGATCGCCCCTCCTCAACTGACGGCGGTGGGCGCCACCTATCTGTGGATCCAACTCAACGCCAACTCCATCAATGGAGACGGGCCAATCATCGAGAGAGAGGTGAGTACTGATGTATGAGTAGGTTCTAGTGGTTCTAAATTAGGTTATCTTCATGTCTGCTGAGGTCCTCCGAGTATGTTAGCAGGTTTTAAGGGTATTTCATGAACGTCTGGGGTCTCTGGCCTCTGATGAGGTTTCAGGGAGTCTGGATTGAGGCTATTGTTCCTTGAGTTCTAGTGATACTTCTTAGGTTCTACTGATCTGTAACGAGTCTCAAGTGGTCCGTGGTCATATTCAGGGGATCTCTTAGAGGTTCTTATGGACCTTGGGGAGGTTCTAGGGATCGGTGGGGGGGTTGTTGTTGTTCTTGATGAGGTTCTAAGGATCTGGAAGGGGTTTTTTGTGGTCATTGTTGAGACTCTATGGATCTGTAAGGGGGTTGTTGTGGTCATTGTTATGGTTCTAAGGATCTGTAAGGGGGTTGTTGTGGTCATTGTTATGGTTCTAAGGATCTGTAAGAGGGTTATTGTTGTCCTTGATGAGGTTCTAAGGATCTATAAGGGGTTTCTTGTGGTCCCTGATGAGGTTCTAGGGATCTGTGAGGGTGTTTTTTAGGTTTTTGATGAGGTTCTAGGGATCTGTAAGGGGTGGTTGCTGTGTCAAGTTCAAGTTCTGTCAGGTTGTCATGGTCTTCCTTGATGAGACTGAAGGAGTCTGAAATGCAGCTTGGGTTCTCCCTGAAGTTGTTTTAGTGGTTCTTTGGTTCTATAAATCTTTCATGAGGTTAGTGGGGTGATGGGGTTCTTGTGGATTTTGGTGAGGTTCTACAGATCTGCAAGGTTTTTTTTGTTTGTTGATGTGTTTCTAGGGTTCTATGAGGGGGTTCTTTAGGTCATTTAGGCTATTCTATGATCTGTGATTAGGTTGACATGGTCTTCAAGGAAGGTCTATGGATATGTGAGAGATTCTAGTAGTTCATGATGAGTTTCTGGTGATATGTAAGGTGGTTCTTGTGGTCCTTAATGAGGTTCTAGGGATCTGTGGGTGGTTCTTGAGGTTCTTGATGAGGTTACTGGGATCTGTGGGTGGTTCTTGTGGTCGTTGATGAGGTTCTAGGGATCTGTGGGGGGTTCTTGAGGTTCTTGATGAGGTTACCGGGATCTGTGGGTGTTTTTGTGGTCGTTGATGAGGTTCTTTTGATCTGTGAGGGGTTCATGAGGTTCTTGATGAGGTTTTAGGGATCTGGGAGTTTTTTTATGGTCCTAGCTGAAGTGTTAGTGATCTGTGAGAGGTTATTGTGGTCCTGGATGAGGTTCTAGGGATCTGTGTGTTCTTGTGGTCATTGATGAGGTTCTAGGGATCTGTGAGGGGGTTCTTGTGGTTGTTGATGAGGTTCTAGGGATCTGTAAGGGGTTCTTGATGTTCTTATTGAGGTTCTAGGGATCTGTGAGTGTTCTTGTGGTCAGGACTGCTCTGGATCATCATCCCACATGATCATTTGTCAGGTGTACCGTACCATGTTGGGTATGTTGATCAACATGGTACGGTACTGTTATTATGGTTGTTGATGAGGTTCTAGGGATCTGTGAGGGGGTTCTTGAGGTTCCTGATGAGAATCCTTTGTCAGGTGGAGTACCGTACCATGTCGGGCATGTTGATCGACACCACCCCCGTCGATAAGCCGACCCACAAGATCGGACACCTGGACCCCGACACGGAGTACGAGATCAGCGTGCTGCTCACCAGGCCCCTGGATGGAGGCACGGGAAACCCCGGACCACCGCTCCGAGCCAGGACCAAGTGTGCAGGTGAGTCAGGTCACATGACTGATGATGACTGCTAGCAGCTAACGGCTAACTGCTCGGCTACACTCACACTGAGCTCATTAAGAGGTTAATGGTGGAGTCATTAGCGTAGCATGCTGTGTTAGCCCGCATTAGTGCTGAGCTCATCAGGTGGCTAATGGTTATTGTTGAGGTCATTAAGGCTAGGCTTCGTTAGCGCTGCACTCATTAGCTCTTAATGGGTACAGTGCACACATCAGCATAGCATGCTAGCTGTGTGTGTGTGTGTGTGCCCTGTGGGTGCATTCCAACAACAAACAGCATGTGATTAGCAATTAGCGCGCTAATGGCACAGGTGCAACAATCTGACTGCTGCAGTTTTCACGTCCCTCTGTTTGTGTTTGAAGAGTTTTCAATGATTAATTATTGATAATTCAGACGTTTTTTATTTTATTTTATGTATTTTCTTGACTTCTTTGAGATTCTACTTCATAAAGTGTGTTCATCTTGCTTTTCACAATATCGTCTTTTACATCATACAAATAATAACAATAATAATATGTTAAAATAACTAAACAAAATCAACACATGTTGACAATTAAGAAAATATTAAACCAAATTACAGTTTGTTTTTTCTTAAACTTTTATGTTTCATATATTATGTTTGAACAGTTTTATGATTATTATTAATATTATTATTTTTACTATAAATCTTTAAATCTGCCCTTTACTACCACCCATAGTGATGTTAGTATATAATATGTAATATAATATAATATATACAATCAGAATCAGCTTTATTGGCCATGTGTGTGTACGCATACATGGCATTTGACTCCGCTCTCAATAAACAAGAAAAATACCGCGACCGACCCGGATAAGTGGAGGACAATGGATGGATGGAAGAAAAATATATATGAAAAATAAAACAAGGGCAACAAAAAAAAGTAGAACAGATGTAGGTATAAACATTTAACAACTATGTACAATATAAGTATAAATATATAGCCAAAAGGTATATAAATATATATGAACATAAACCTATAAACAACAATGACAATGGAAATGGAGGTGATAGTGCAGTTTGTCTGATTCATTGTTCATCAGAGTGACTTTGCTACCCTGATCTCCTCGTCAGTGTGTTCCTGGTCTGGTTCTGGTCTGGTTCTGTAGGCCTCCTCCTTGGCCCGACGAAGCTGCCTGAGTCTAGCAGTGAACCAGGTGTATTGTTGTTGAATGTGCAGAAGGTTTTAGTCGGCACACACATGATGTGTGATGTCACAGTGTCAGTGAGCTCGTCCAGGTCTGTAGCAGCAGCCTCACAAACACTCCGTCTCCTCACAGTCTTCACCGCAGGCTTTGAGGATTTTACTTCCTGCCTGTAGGTCTGGAGGAGATGAACCAGACAGTGATCAGAGTCCCAAAGCTGCACGAGGTACTGAGTGATATGCATAAGATATATAATATATATATATATATAATATATAATATATTATATAGTACAATGCATAATATATATAATATATAATATAATATAATGCATAATATATATAATATGTATATATATATATATATATACAGTATATATATATATATATATATATAATATATATAATATAATATATAACATAGAGCCTCTCGTCCTCATGTTCTGCTGCAGACCTCAGGTCTGTTATTACAGGAAATAACTGGCTCAGGTCTCAACATGTCTTCTCTCAGACCTGCTGGAACACGACTTCAGCCCCCCCCCCTCAGAGACCTCATACCACACATAGCCCCCCCCCCCTCAGAGACCTCATACCACACATAGCCCCCCCCCCCCCAGAGACCTCATACCACACATAGCCCTCCCCCCCTCAGAGACCTCATACCACACATAGCCCCCCCCCCCTCAGAGACCTCATACCACACATAGCCCCCCCCCCTCAGAGACCTCATACCACACATAGCCCCCCCCCTCAGAGACCTCATACCACACATAGACCCCCCCCCCCTCAGAGACCTCATACCACACATAGCCCCCCCCCCTCAGAGACCTCATACCACACATAGACCCCCCCCCCTCAGAGACCTCATACCACCCATAGCCCCCCCCCCCCTCAGAGACCTCATACCACACATAGCCCCCCCCCCCCCTCAGAGACCTCATACCACACATAGCCCCCCCCCCCTCAGAGACCTCATACCACACATAGCCCCCCCCCCCCTCAGAGACCTCATACCACACATAGCCCCCCCCCCCCTCAGAGACCTCATACCACACATAGCCCCCCCCCCCCCTCAGAGACCTCATACCACACATAGCCCCCCCCCCCTCAGAGACCTCATACCACACATAGCCCCCCCCCCCTCAGAGACCTCATACCACACATAGCCCCCCCCCCCCCTCAGAGACCTCACACCCCACATAGCCCCCCCCCCCCCTCAGAGACCTCATACCACACATAGCCCCCCCCCCTCAGAGACCTCATACCACACATAGCCCCCCCCCCCTCAGAGACCTCATACCACACATAGCCCCCCCCCCCTCAGAGACCTCATACCACACATAGCCCCCCCCCCCCCCTCAGAGACCTCATACCACACATAGCCCCCCCCCCCCCTCAGAGACCTCATACCACACATAGCCCCCCCCCCTCAGAGACCTCATACCACACATAGCCCCCCCCCCCCCTCAGAGACCTCATACCACACATAGCCCCCCCCCCCTCAGAGACCTCATACCACACATAGCCCCCCCCCCCCCTCAGAGACCTCATACCACACATAGCCCCCCCCCCTCAGAGACCTCATACCACACATAGCCCCCCCCCCCCCTCAGAGACCTCATACCACACATAGCCCCCCCCCCCTCAGAGACCTCATACCGCACATAGCCCCCCCCCCCCTCAGAGACCTCATACCACAAATAGCCCCCCCCCCCCTCAGAGACCTCATACCACACATAGCCCCCCCCCCCTCAGAGACCTCATACCGCACATAGCCCCCCCCCCCCTCAGAGACCTCATACCACACATAGCCCCCCCCCCCCTCAGAGACCTCATACCGCACATAGCCCCCCCCCCCCTCAGAGACCTCATACCACACATAGCCCCCCCCCCCTCAGAGACCTCATACCACACATAGCCCCCCCCCCCCTCAGAGACCTCATACCGCACATAGCCCCCCCCCCCCTCAGAGACCTCCTACCACACATAGCCCCCCCCCCCCCTCAGAGACCTCATACCACACATAGCCCCCCCCCCTCAGAGACCTCATACCGCACATAGCCCCCCCCCCCTCAGAGACCTCATACCACACATAGCCCCCCCCCCCCCTCAGAGACCTCATACCGCACATAGCCCCCCCCCCCTCAGAGACCTCATACCACACATAGCCCCCCCCCCCTCAGAGACCTCATACCGCACATAGCCCCCCCCCCCCTCAGAGACCTCATACCGCACATAGCCCCCCCCCCCTCAGAGACCTCATACCACACATAGCCCCCCCCCCCCCAGAGACCTCATACCACACATAGCCCCCCCCCCCCCTCAGAGACCTCATACCGCACATAGCCCCCCCCCCTCAGAGACCTCATACCACACATAGCCGCCCCCCCCCCTCAGAGACCTCATACCACACATAGCCCCCCCCCCCTCAGAGACCTCATACCACACATAGACCCCCCCCCCTCAGAGACCTCATACCACACATAGCCCCCCCCCCCTCAGAGACCTCATACCACACATAGCCCCCCCCCCCCTCAGAGACCTCATACCGCACATAGCCCCCCCCCCCGAGGTTCCTCAGGAGGTCACACCTTGAGACTCCATGATTTTGAGCTCAAACACAGACAATGAATCATAAAACTCGTCTCACACTAAATTAATACGATAACATCCTTTTAATATTGTTCCAAATGTATTTAATGTTCTTTTAAATACATGTATTCTTGTTTTAGATATTATGTTGTTCTAAATAGATGAATTATTGTTGTAAATATATTTGTTATTGTTTTCAATAAATCTAATATTCTTTTGAATATTAAGGGTCACAAAGAGTTTTGAGGTTAATATCTATAAGATTTATCAGCCGTCAGGAATTTTGTTTGGAAATATTGGAACTTATTTTTGTTCGATCGATGACGTTCTACGGAATCAAGAAAGGAGGGACAGGTGGTTCTTGTAGTCCTGGAATAGGTTCTAGAAATCTTTGGGGAAGTTATAGTGGCCCTTTATGAGGTTCCAGAGATCTTGATGTGGTTTTAGCGGTCCATGATCAGATTCTTGTAATCCTTGATGAGGTTCTAGTGGTCCTTGTTGAGAATCTGTCAGTCCTTGATGAGGTTCTAGTGGTCCTTGTTGAGAATCTGTCAGTCCTTGATGAGGTTCTAGTGGTCCTTGTTGAGAATCTGTCAATCCTTGATGCGGTTCTAGTGGTCCTTGTTGAGAATCTGTCAATCCTTGATGCGGTTCTAGTGGTCCTTGTTGAGAATCTGTCAATCCTTGATGAGGTTCTAGTGGTCCTTGTTGAGAATCTGTCAATCCTTGATGAGGTTCTGGTGGTCCTTGTTGAGAATCTGTCAATCCTTGATGAGGTTCTAGTGGTCCTTGTTGAGAATCTGTCAATCCTTGATGCGGTTCTAGTGGTCCTTGTTGAGAATCTGTCAGTCCTTGATGCGGTTCTAGTGGTCCTTGTTGAGAATCTGTCAATCCTTGATGAGGTTCTGGTGGTCCTTGTTGAGAATCTGTCAATCCTTGATGAGGTTCTAGTGGTCCTTGTTGAGAATCTGTCAATCCTTGATGCGGTTCTAGTGGTCCTTGTTGAGAATCTGTCAATCCTTGATGAGGTTCTAGTGGTCCTTGTTGAGAATCTGTCAATCCTTGATGAGGTTCTAGTGGTCCTTGTTGAGAATCTGTCAATCCTTGATGAGGTTCTGGTGGTCCTTGTTGAGAATCTGTCAATCCTTGATGCGGTTCTGGTGGTCCTTGTTGAGAATCTGTCAATCCTTGATGAGGTTCTAGTGGTCTTTGATGGGAGTCTGTCGGTCTAGGGGTTCATAATGCGGTTCTAGAGTAACTTGGTGTCATTCTACAGGTCTTTGGAGGTCCATGTCTTCCTTGATCAGACTCTTGAGTTCCTTCAGGATGTTATCGGGTTCTGTATCAGAAAACAAAATGTCAGTGTGATTGTTCCTTTGTTGTAACCTCCGCCCCTCTGGGACTGTCAGCACATTAAAACAAACGCTCCTCTGGGATCAACAGCAGGAAACATGAAGAAGGAAGAAGTCGTGTGTGTGTGTGTGTGTGTGTGTGTGTGATTGACAGCCAGCAGAGCCCAGTGTGTTACACACACTCACACACACACATCAGTGTGATGATGTTCGCTCTGATAACTCGTCTGTGTCTTCAACTCACTTTTATTTATTCATTTTACTTCCAATAAATTATAAACCAGCTTCTGTGTGTGTGTGTGTGTGTGTGTGTGTGTGTGTGTGTGTGTGTGTGTGTGTGTGTGTGTGTGTGTGTGTGTGTGTGTGTTCAATAATGAATCAGTGTGTCCATCAAACAAGCTTTAGGACTTAGAGCTCAGTGAGGCGACTCAGCGTGGTGGCAGATAAACAGGAAGTCACTGTGAGCCGCTACATGTCTCATCATTTAATATTCTGCTTTTATTTACGATGTCATGTGAGCAAAGACTCATATGTAACTAAAAATAAAAATATTATACGTACAAAATAAATGATACATAATAATATAATAGTAATACAAATGAATAAATAATAACAGTAAAAGTAATAATAACAATAATAATAATAAAACGACTGTGAGCCAAACATTGATCGTAGATATTGATAATAAAACTCTATTGATAGTTATTGATCTGTGATTGATTATTATTATTATTGTTATAATAGAAAGCGTCATAACACATGAATCAAAACAACATGACTTTTATTTTAGAGGCTCTTCTCAGTAAATATTAATGAGATGAGTTTCTCTCACTGAGGTCAGCATTGGTCATAAAAGATAAAAACATCTGTGTGTGTCTGTGTGTGTGTGTTAACATCCATTAAAGTGTGTGTGGTGTTTGCCGAGGCTTTTAGAAAATATCATATCAATATTTCACTCTTTTCACCTCAGATCTTCACGCTCTGCTCGTCCTACAACCTTTTACTTCTCTTTCTGTACTTTTATCCTTCTATTTATTTTACTGTCTGAACTCTGTTTCTATGAGCTAACGCTAACGCTAACATCACACTGAGAACCTATGAGCTAACGCTAACATCACACTGAGAACCTATGAGCTAACGCTAACATCACACTGAGAACCTATGAGCCAACGCTAACATCACACTGAGAACCTATGAGCTAACGCTAACATCACACTGAGAACCTATGAGCTAACGCTAACATCACACTGAGAACCTATGAGCTAACACTAACATCACACTGAGAACCTATGAGCTAACGCTAACATCACACTGAGAACCTATGAGCTAACGCTAGCATCACACTGAAAACCTATGAGCTAACGCTAACATCACACTGAGAACCTATGAGCCAACGCTAACATCACACTGAGAACCTATGAGCCAACGCTAACATCACACTTAGAACCTATGAGCCAAAGCATCACACTGAGAACCTATGAGCTAACGCTAACATCACACTGAGAACCTATGAGCTAACGCTAACATCACACTGAGAACCTATGAGCTAACGCTAACATCACACTGAGAACCTATGAGCTAACACTAACATCACACTGAGAACCTATGAGCTAACGCTAACATCACACTGAGAACCTATGAGCTAACGCTAACATCACACTGAGAACCTATGAGCTAACGCTAACATCACACTGAGAACCTATGAGCTAACGCTAACATCACACTGAGAACCTATGAGCTAACGCTAACATCACACTGAGAACTCTTTGCTTCTGACAGGCTCACAATCAAACTGAGACACACAGTTTGTGTGTGTGTGTGTGTGTGTGTGTGTGTGTGATGAAGAGCTTCCTCCTCCTCTTCATCGTCATCTTAACATCAAACAGGAAGTTGACCTTGTGTAGTTCCTGAAGGTTGTAGTTTGGAGTTCTGGAACCTGGACCTGATGACATCATCAGCTTTCTGTCTGTGTCTAATTTAAATGTCAGCCCAAAAATTATGGGATGGAACCATGGCGACCACACACGCACACCACACACGTCGAGGGGCAATGGTGGGATTTTATGTGATAGCGTTCACTCTCCCCTCGGGGATTATGGGTAATAGGATCCACCTTAATCCCCCCCCCCCCCCCCCCCCCCTTGACCCCCGACCCCCATTGTTACTGCGGCGACGTCTTAGTGTGTGTGTGTGTGTTCCCCACAGACCGACCATTTAGCTCGATGTCTCTCTTTCATCGTACAATCGAGGTGGAGAAACGCACAAGTGGCTGCATTGTGTCACAGAGTGTGTGTGTGTGTGTGTGTGTGTGTGTGTGTGTGTGGCTATATAACAGGAAGAGAGAAGTTTCTATACAGCCACAATCGAACACACACACATAGAGATGAAACACGACAAATAACAGGAAAGGTATTGTTCATTGGTTGCAGAAAAACACCTGAAACACACACACACACACACACACACACAAGTACTCACGCACACACTGTCTGTGTAGTGGCCAATCTAAGTGCTGTATTTCAAGATGACAGACAGCGATCCACTCAGAGAGAGAATGATAGATGAGAGCAGGACCGAGCAATTTCTCCTGACAAAACCTGTGTGTATATTGTGTGCATGAGTGTGTGTGTGTGTGTGCGTGTGTGTGTGTGTGTGAGTGTCATTGTGTGTGTGTGTTGTCAGTGTGTGTGTGTGAGCGCTTCCTTTTAATCTCCTCTGTCTCCGTTCAGTTGAACCTCTTCACGTGACCGTATTGATCACATGACCGTATGACGGTCACGTGATCAATACGGTCACGTGATCAATACGGTCACGTGATCAATACGGTCACGTGATTGTATCGATCACATTTGATGAACATCGTTGATCTAGACTCGGCGGGCCGTGCGTGTTGTATTCGGGCCTTCACTGCTGTCCTGCAGCTGAACTATCGAACGTATAACCTCATGATGGGGCCACAGCTACGGTTATTATTTGTTTCTAGGGCTGTAACAACACACGTATTCGTATTAAACCGTTCGTACGAGGCTTACAAACCGAACAATACGTTTGAATAATAAAAAATGCATAATAATAAAATGCATTTGGAAAATGCAGAAGCTTAAATTGTGGTAAATATAATGTTTTCGGTGGACTGAGCTCACTAGGAGACAACGGGCTGTGACCTCTGAACCCGGAACAAAAAAAACAAAACAGCTTAGGCCCCGCAGGTGTTCTGGGAGGCTACGCTAACTAGCTTAACGGGAAAACAACAGCAGCAACACGCATTCTGCTGCACACTCGAGGGCCATTCAGATATTAGATGTAAAAATACGAACCAGGTGACTTACCAGATGCTGATCACTTAAAGACAAACTCCATCCTCCTTTCTTTGTTGACAGAGTTTAATCTCACGGTTAAATCCCAACTCACTAATCCGTTTCTCCTCCTTCAGACATTGAGTGTTAAAAAAACAAAGCTAGGTAAAAAAATAAAAATCTACATCAAGCAAAAGGCTAAAAATGTCATAATTTCTTCCATATCTTTCAATTTGAACTCTTACTACTCCGACTGAGCTTTGCTGACTACGTTAAGTTTCGTTTCACAATAGTCACGTGCTCGCCCACCGACCAATCTGAGCTGCACGTAATGCTGATGTAGCTGTAGGCCAGCTAGCAGCTCTGACACGTCAAAGAATACGCCCAACATGTCAAACTAAAGATCTGATTGGTTGAACACTATGACGATCAACAACATCGTCCCCATTCACTTAACCTGCACATGGATTCACTGGTGAGTCTGCAGGCCTGGGGCCTCTCTTCTACCTAGAGACACAGAGGTGAACTCTGATTGGATCAAAGCTCTACTTAAAACAAGCTGCACTGAAGCAGAGCAGCTGAGGAACACAGTAGCTGTGCAATGAGAACATAAGATAATGGGACACATTTAGCCTGTGCCAGTGTTGCTAACTTGGCGACTTTCTCGCTAAATCTGGCGACTTTCCAAACCCTCATGGCGACTTTTTTTGTCAAAAGCTACTAGTGACAAATCTAGAGACTTGTTCTGGTGTTGGAGACGTTTGTGACGTTAAAGCTCGTAGCTCTGCTCCGTGTGAACGAGCAGCAGGAGCTGCTGTGAGCCGCTCAAAGCTCTCACAGCAGCCAGAGCAGAGAGGAGACGCTCTATCTACAGGTGTTCAGCTGCATTCTGACACCAAACAAATAATAACCGTAGCTGTGTTTGAGCTGCAGGACAGCAGTGAAGGCCCAGGTATAGAATGCACGGCCCACCACTGGTATTAATACTGTTAGTATAAATACAACATTATTATAAATACTCTGTTAGCATGGATAGTATATTAGTATTTTAGTATGTGTAGTATGTTAGAATATTATTATATTAGTATGTTAGTATGTTAGGGTGCAGTTTTGAAACAGGAAGTCGGCCATATTGTGTTTGTGTCATTCTGTTCATGTGAAATGTCATCAGTGAAACTTACATCACATTACAGTCATTTAGACTCACAGTCAGTGTGTTCAACATATTCAACAGAACTACGAGTCACCAGCAGTCATGAGAGCGTCTCCTTTAAACATCTAAGAGAAACCAGAGCAGACGTACAGAAACACACGAAAACAAGTCAACAGACTAGTGTGAACGTTTGAAGTCCACGTCTACTGAAGTTCAGCATGAACAAACTGAAGAGGTCTCACTCTGTAGAGACCCTGATGGAGGTTCTTAGAGACCACAGAGTCCCTGATCCTGTGTTTGTATCTCTTAGACCCTGATGGAGGTTCTTAGAGACCACAGAGTCCCTGATCCTGTGCTTTTGTCTCTTAGACCCGATGCATGGCCCCCGACGTCTCGAGGTCGTGGACATTCAGTCCAAACAGGTGACGCTACGATGGGAACCGTTCGGATACAACGTCACCCGCTGCTACAGCTACAACCTGACGGTCCAGTACCACTACAGACCTGCAGGGACCGCCAGCAGGTAGACAGGGGGACGGGGACAGACAGGGGGACAGACATGGAGACAGGGGGACGGGGACAGACAGGGGGACAGACATGGAGACAGGGGGACGGGGACAGACAGGGGGACAGACATGGAGACAGGGGGACGGGGACAGACAGGGGGACAGACATGGAGACAGGGGGACGGGGACAGACAGGTAGACACAGGGATGGGGACAGACATTTTAAAGAAAGGTGGAGGACACGTTAAACCCCCGTGTCCTTCTGTCTGTCCTACAGGGACCCCGTGAAGGAGGACCTGGTCTACGACACCCTGAGCTCCGTCCCCCAGCACCTCGTACGAAACCTTCCTCCGTTCACCAACGTGAGCCTGAGACTCGTCCTCAGTAACCCGGAGGGACGGAAGGAGAGCGAGGAGCTGCTGGTGCTGACGGACGAGGACGGTACGAGATAAGACGTGAACTTCTTTGTGGTTTCAACTCGTCTCTGAATAAAACTTAAAAAAAGTTAAACTAATAAAATGTCTCCGTCTCAGTTCCCGGATCCGTCCCCGTGGACTCGATCCTCGGCAGCAGCTACGAGCAGCAGATCAGTCTGAGCTGGAGGGAACCGGTTCAGACCTACGGCCGGATCCGCCAGTACGAGGTAGACCTCCACTGTCCTCTGTCTGTCCACATCTGTCCACTGTCTGTCCACATCTGTCCACTTGTCTGTCCCTCCACACCTGTCCTCAGTCCCTCCACATCTGTCTGTTCCTCACATCTGTCCACATCTGTCCACTTGTCTGTCCCTCCACATCTGTCCACATCTGTCCTCAGTCTGTCCACATCTGTCCTCAGTCTGTTCCTCCACATCTGTCCTCAGTTCGTCCTCTCTGTCTCCGTCTGTCCCTCCACATCTGTCCTTCATCAGTCAATTCAAACCACATTCAGATGTTCTTTACCCACAATCCCCGGGTTCTCGTCCTCAGATCTCCTATAAAGCCTTGAGCTCCTTCGACACTGAGTTTGACTTGTCCAATCAGAGCGGGAAAGTGTTCAAACCAGCCAATGAGACGAGCCACGTGTTCTCCGGCCTCTACCCAGGCTCCACCTACTCCTTCACAATAAGAGCCTCTACTGTCAAAGGCTTTGGGCCTCCAGTCATCACCCAGTTCACCACCAAGATCTCAGGTCAGTGTTCATAGAGGGATTACTAACGGGGTCCACTGGGACAGGCTCAGGGGCTTCAGGGATCTCAGGGGCCCATAGGGGCCTAATCAATACCCAGATACTCTTTGATGTGTCTGGTATCAACTTTTACTGATATGAAGTCTCCAAGTACATTACAAAACATGGATGTTCTACAGCCTGGTCCTGGTCTTTGTCGTGGTTCTGGTCCTGGTGCTGGTCTTTATCCTGGTCCTGGTCCTGGGCTAAACCTGTTGTAACATTGAATCACTCCTCCTCAGCTCCTCTGATGCCGGCCTATGATCAGGAGTCTCCTCTGAACCAGACCGAGTCCACCGTGACGGTTCTACTGAAACCAGCTCAGAGTAGAGGAGCTCCAGTCAGGTAACACACACACATTAACACACACACACACACACACACACACATTAACACACACACACATTAACACACACACACATTAACACACACACATTAACACACACACATTAACACACACACATTAACACACACACACATTAACACCCACACACACTAACACACACACACACACACATTAACACACACACACACACACACATTAACACACACACACATTAACACACACACACACATTAACACACACACACACACACACATTAACACACACACACATTAACACACACACACACACACACACATTAACACACACACACACACACATTAACACACACACACACACACATTAACACACACACACACACATTAACACACACACACATTAACACACACACACACACACATTAACACACACACACACACATTAACACACACACACACACATTAACACACACACACATTAACACACACACACACACACATTAACACACACACACACACATTAACACACACACACACACATTAACACACACAGCGTTTTCAATCTTCTGCTTGATAAATGTTTCATATCTGAGACGTTAAACACTGAAACACGACATGAAGAAGAAAAACTGTCGCTTTGAAATCATTTTTTGTTTTTATGTTAAATTATGATAAAATCATTCAAATGTGACAGATTTTAAACAAACTGACTTTATATTTATGTATCAATATATATTATATTATAATAAAATGTAACCACATATATATAAATACTATATTATATATTATAATAATAATAATGTTTGTTTATTAATGATTACAATTTATCAGCCGTCGTTCTTCCTTCTAAAACTTAAATGTAGATAATAATAATAATAATAATAATGATGATGATGATAATAATAATAATGATAATGATAATAATAATAATGATAATAATAATAATAATAATAATGATAATAATAATAATAATGATAATAATGATAATAATAATAAGATAATAATGATAATGATGATGATAATAATAATGATAATAATAATAATAATGATAATAATGATAATAATAATAAGATAATAATGATGATGATGATGATAATAATAATAATGATAATAATAATAATAATAATAATGATAATAATAATAATAATGATAATAATAATAAGATAATAATGATAATGATGATGATAATAATAATGATAATAATAATAATAATGATAATAATGATAATAATAATAAGATAATAATGATGATGATGATGATAATAATAATAATGATAATAATAATGATAATAATAATGATAATAATAATAATAATGATAATAGTAATGATAATAATGATAATGATAATAATAATAATGATAATGATAATAATAATTATAATAATATTAATGATAATAATAATGATAATAATAATAATGATAATAATGATAATAATAATAATGATAATAATCATGATAATAATAATGATAATAATAATGATAATGATAATAATAATAATGACGATAATGATAATAATAATAATAATGACGATAGTAATAATATTACTAATAAACAAACGTATGGGTCAATCCTTGTCGTCGGGGTCCAGAGGGAGGCGTATCCACGGTAACAGTCGTCATGTCAACAGCTGTCTGCTCTCTGTCGTCCGGCCGCAACGAAGGATTTTGTTAATTAACGATCAGCTCAGAGCTGCTGCTAACACCAGGGATTAACAAGGGATTACCAGCTAATGTGTCAGGCACACACACTCACACACACACAGAGCTGACAGGAAACACTAAGAGGCTTCACTTCATCTCTAATTATGAACTGACGGTTAATAAATGAACAATAAACAGCTCATTGTGTCACATTAAAAGCATAAGAGAGGAAGATAAGCATTTATCTTCCTGATCAACGTCATGTGACGACAAGGACACTACATGTGCTACATATGTTCTACATGTGTTACATGTGCTACATGTGTTACATGTTCTATATATGCTACATGTGTTACATGTGCTACATGTGTTACATGTGTTACATGTGCTACATGTGCTACATGTTCTATATATGCTACATGTGTTACATGTCCCTCATGTGCTACATGTGCTACATGTTCTACATATGCTACATGTCCTTCATGTGTTATATGTGCTACATGTTCTACATATGCTACATGTCTTTAATGTGTTATATGTGCTACATGTTCTACATATGCTACATGTCCTTAATGTGTTATATGTGCTACATGTTCTACATATGCTACATGTCCTTAATGTGTTATATGTGCTACATGTTCTACATATGCTACATGTCCTTCATGTGTTATATGTGCTACATGTTCTACATATGCTACATGTTCTTCATGTGTTATATGTACTACATGTTCTACATATGCTACATGTCCTTCATGTGTTATATGTGCTACATGTTCTACATATGCTACATGTTCTACATGTGTTATATGTGCTACATGTTCTACATATGCTACATGTCCTTAATGTGTTATATGTGCTACATGTTCTACATATGCTACATGTCCTTAATGTGTTATATGTGCTACATGTTCTACATATGCTACATGTCCTTCATGTGTTATATGTGCTACATGTTCTACATATGCTACATGTCCTTCATGTGTTATATGTACTACATGTTCTACATATGCTACATGTCCTTCATGTGTTATATGTGCTACATGTTCTACATATGCTACATGTTCTACATGTGTTATATGTGCTACATGTTCTACATATGCTACATGTCCTTCATGTGTTATATGTGCTACATGTTCTACATATGCTACATGTTCTACATGTGTTATATGTGCTACATGTTCTACATATGCTACATGTTCTACATGTGTTATATGTGCTACATGTTCTACATATGCTACATGTCCTTCATGTGTTATATGTGCTACATGTTCTACATATGCTTCATGTTCTACATATGCTACATGTCCTTCATGTGTTATATGTGCTACATGTTCTACATATGCTACATGTTCTACATATGCTACATGTCCTTCATGTGTTATATGTGCTACATGTTCTACATATGCTACATGTTCTACATGTGTTATATGTGCTACATGTTCTACATATGCTACATGTTCTACATGTGTTATATGTGCTACATGTTCTACATATGCTACATGTGTTATATGTGCTACATGTTCTACATATGCTACATGTTCTACATGTGTTATATGTGCTACATGTTCTACATATGCTACATGTCCTACATGTGTTATATGTGCTACATGTTCTACATATGCTACATGTTCTACATGTGTTATATGTGCTACATGTTCTACATGTGTTATATGTGCTACATGTTCTACATATGCTACATGTTCTACATGCGTTATATGTGCTACATGTTCTACATATGCTACATGTTCTACATGTGTTATATGTGCTACATGTTCTACATATGCTACATGTTCTACATATGCTACATGTCCTTCATGTGTTATATGTGCTACATGTTCTACATATGCTACATGTCCTTCATGTGTTATATGTGCTACATGTTCTACATATGCTACATGTCCTTCATGTGTTATATGTGCTACATGTTCTACATATGCTACATGTCCTTCATGTGTTATATGTGCTACATGTTCTACATATGCTACATGTTCTACATATGCTACAAGTCCTTCATGTGTTATATGTGCTACATGTTCTACATATGCTACATGTTCTACATGTGTTATATGTGCTACATGTTCTACATATGCTACATGTGCTACATGTTCTACATGCGTTATATGTGCTACATGTTCTACATATGCTACATGTTCTACATGTGTTATATGTGCTACATGTTCTACATATGCTACATGTTCTACATATGCTACATGTTCTACATGTGTTATATGTGCTACATGTTCTACATATGCTACATGTTCTACATGTGTTATATGTGCTACATGTTCTACATATGCTACATGTGCTACATGTTCTACATATGCTACATGTTCTACATGTGTTATATGTGCTACATGTTCTACATGTGTTATATGTGCTACATGTTCTACATATGCTACATGTTCTACATGTGTTATATGTGCTACATGTTCTACATATGCTACATGTGCTACATGTTCTACATATGCTACATGTTCTACATGTGTTATATGTGCTACATGTTCTACATGTGTTATATGTGCTACATGTTCTACATGTGTTATATGTGCTACATGTTCTACATATGCTACATGTTCTACATGTGTTATATGTGCTACATGTTCTACATATGCTACATGTTCTACATGTGTTATATGTGCTACATGTTCTACATATGCTACATGTTCTACATGTGTTATATGTGCTACATGTTCTACATATGCTACATGTGCTACATGTTCTACATATGCTACATGTTCTACATGTGTTATATGTGCTACATGTTTTACATGTGTTATATGTGCTACATGTTTTACATGTGTGGAAGATGATTTGGTTCACTTCACTGTGAGTCCATCGACACTCAAATATGATGATGTCATCCCCGCCCCTATGAGGTCTCTTCTCCTTGTTAGAAGTAAAACGAAACAAACACACAGCTAGTGGCTCGTTCAGGCGTCCTGGGAGAACGGAGCGCTTTTAAAAAACACATGTTGACTGAAAACGAGAAAATGGATAATTTCAACCGAATCGAAGATTTGTTTCATTCTTTTTCACTCAAGAACAAGAGGAGAGATGAAAAGAGAGAGTGTGTGTGTGTGTGTGTGTCACAGACGTGTGGTGTGTTAATTGACATGATAGTTTCTGTGAAATCCATCAGATTGAACAGATGCTGCTCAGAGATACGATTCCATGTTTGTGTGTATTTATATTTAACTTTGCTTCTGTCTCTTCTGACACCAGAGTGAGTTTTGGCCCTCGGGGGCCTCAACACACACCAACACACACACACACTGTACAACACATGCTCATTTATAAGACCCTCACATCGCAGGACAAAAGGTGTTGCCGTGAGCGACCTGCAGCTGTAATCAGATTATTGTCTCACACACACACACACACACACACACGGCGTATAGAAATGTGATTGGAGATGGTTTGTCAAAAACAGAGAGAGAAAGAAAAGAGATGAATAGAGAGAGAAGTGAGGGGGAGGAGAGAGAAGGAAAGAATGGAGAAATTATTGAATCTCTCTTTTTTGCTCCTTTCTGTGGGGAATTAAACAACACGGATACTGCAGTGCGTGTGTGTGTTTTTACAGTTTGTGTGTGTGTGTGTGTGTGTCTTCCTGTCCTCCTTTAGTTTCCTGTCCAGCAGGAAATGTGACAATACTGCAGTCTCACCGTTCACACCCGTTAAAACTGTGTGTTTGTCTGTGTGTGTGTGTGTGTGTGTGTGTGTGTGTGTGATTTGTGTGTGTGTGTGTGTGATATATGACTGCTGTCCGGATTCTGGTTCCAGTGAAAAACACAACTATTGTTTCCAACGTTTCCCGTGGGACACAAACGCTGATGAAAAGTCTCTGTGTTGCGTTCAGGTACAGCTCTGTGTTTCTGGAATCCACACATACAGTCTGTTGACAACAGAGCAGCAGTCTGTTTCCCTGCTGTCAGCTTGTCTTTGGTGTCAGTACGATCGGCCGAGTTAATGAAGCTTCTGTAAAGTTGTTGTAGAGCGTTCCAAGTTTTCATCAAGCTTGAAAAGATTTTTACAGTTTTGCTGAATTTTTTTTTTTGAATGGTTTTGTAGATTCGGTAGTCTTTGTAGAGTCGGTAGAGTCTTTGTAGAGTCGGTAGAGTCTTTGTAGAGTCGGTAGAGTTTCTGTGGAGTCGGTAGAGTTTTTGTAGAGTCGGTAGAGTTTTTGTGGAGTCGGTAGAGTCTTTGTGGAGTCGGTAGAATTTTTGTGGAGTCGGTAGAGTCTTTGTGGAGTCGGTAGAGTCTTTGTGGAGTCGGTAGAGTCTTTGTGGAGTCGGTAGAGTTTTTGTGGAGTCGGTAGAGTCTTTGTGGAGTCGGTAGAGTTTTTGTGGAGTCGGTAGAGTCTTTGTGGAGTCGGTAGAGTTTTTGTGGAGTCGGTAGAGTTTTTGTGGAGTCGGTAGAGTCTTTGTGGAGTCGGTAGAGTCTTTGTGGAGTCGGTAGAGTTTTTGTGGAGTCGGTAGAGTCTTTGTGGAGTCGGTAGAGTTTTTGTGGAGTCTGTAGAGTCTTTGTGGAGTCGGTAGAGTTTTTGTGGAGTCGGTAGAGTTTTTGTGGAGTCGGTAGAGTCTTTGTGGAGTCGGTAGAGTCTTTGTGGAGTCGGTAGAGTTTTTGTGGAGTCGGTAGAGTCTTTGTGGAGTCGGTAGAGTTTTTGTGGAGTCGGTAGAGTTTTTGTGGAGTCGGTAGAGTCTTTGTGGAGTCGGTAGAGTTTTTGTGGAGTCGGTAGAGTCTTTGTGGAGCCGGTAGAGTTTTTGTGGAGTCGGTAGAGTCTTTGTGGAGTCGGTAGAGTTTTTGTGGAGTCGGTAGAGTCTTTTTGGAGTCGGTAGAGTTTTTGTGGAGTCGGTAGAGTCTTTGAGGAGCCGGTAGAGTTTTTGTAGAGCCGGTAGAGTTTTTGTGGAGTCGGTAGAGTCTTTGTGGAGTCGGTAGAGTTTTTGTGGAGTCGGTAGAGTCTTTGTGGAGTCGGTATAGTCTTTGTGGAGTCGGTAGAGTTTTTGTAGAGTCGGTAGAGTCTTTGTGGAGCCGGTAGAGTTTTTGTAGAGTCGGTAGAGTTTTTGTGGAGTCGGTAGAGTCTTTGTGGAGTCGGTAGAGTCTTTGTAGAGTCGGTAGAGTCTTTGTGGAGTCGGTAGAGTTTTTGTGGAGTCAATAGAGTTTTTCAGATCAGATAAAGTTTCCATTGAATTCTCAAGAGTTGAGTTGTTTTTCTCGGCAGACTGAAACCATACTGCAGCTTTAAATCACCGTGGTAACCAGCATTGTTTATGGGATGGCTCCTCTCCTCTGTCAGACGGACACATAGCTGCTATTTATTTGTCCTTTAAAGAGCTCCTGCTCACAGCAGAACTGCTGAACAGGAATTTATTTTCAATCATAATTAGTTCACAAACAAATTGATGATTCTTCATTTGGAACTCGTTCCATTAGTTTCCTGTCTGTGTGTCCTTTAGAGACATTCAGGATTTACTACCGGCACAGACAGGATGGAATGAATTATCAGTTTAATGTCACACTGTTCTAAAGTTACAGCCTCCACATGCAGAGAGTTAATAAAGATGAAGGAGTGATGGAGGAGAGGCAGAGCTGACCTTTCTGTGGAGCTGAATAATGAAACAACAGATGGAGGAGAAGAAGATGAGAGCAGCTTTATAATATAAATCCAGTCAATAACATCCAACCTCAAAACTAAAATCTGATCAATAACTATCATCTATATAAAGATATAGAGGAGTAATAAACATCCACATTATTAATATCTGATCAATAACTATCATCTATATAAAGATATAGAGGAGTAATAAACATCCACATTATTAATATCTGATCAATAACTATCATCTATATAAAGATATAGAGGAGTAATAAACATCCACATTATTAATATCTGATCAATAACTATCATCTATATAAAGATATAGAGGAGTAATAAACATCCACATCATTTATATCTGATCAATAACTATGTTAGTGCAGCAGTTATACCTTATCACTGTTATCACTGGTACTCAAAATATGTCTCTGATGAACAAAACCACCAGAGGATTTATTCTTTAACCTGAAAGTGATGTATGTCTGTCTGTGTGTGTGTGCAGTAAGTACCAGGTGGTGGTGGAGGAGGAGCGCCCCCGCAGACAGAGGAGAGGTACTGCAGAGATCCTGCGCTGTTATCCGGTTCCGATCCACTTCCAGAACGCCACGCTGCTCAACTCTCAGTATTACTTCAGTGCAGAGCTGCTGATGAGCGAGCTGAGAGCGCCGATGCCCTTTTGTGTGGGTCAGTCACGCACACACTCACACCACTAGTTAGTTACTCATTTAGTTAGTTAGTTAGCTAGTTAGTTAGTTAGCTAGTTACTTACTTATTTCCTTACTAACGTAGTTAGCTAGCTAGTTACCGACTTACTTTGTTACTTAGTTAGTTAGTTACTTGGTTAGTTAGTTACTTATACTTAGTTAGCTAGTTACTTAGTTAGCTAGTTACTTACTTACTTACTTACTTGTACTTAGTTAGTTACTTATACTTAGCTACTTACTTGTACTTAGTTAGCTAGTTACTTAGTTACTTACTTATACTTAGTTAGTTAGTTACTAAATGAACAGGCTTGTCAGAGTTAACAGGTAAGGGTTAACCTGGTTACCTGTTTGTGTGTCTACAGGTGATAACAGAACCTACAGCGGTTACTGGAACGCTCCTCTGCTGCCTCATAAGAGTTATGGGATCTACTACCAGGCCGTCAGCACCGCTAACGGGGTGAGTCCACCTGTTCACCAGCACACCTGTTCACCAACACACCTGTTCACCAACACACCTGTTCACCAACACACCTGTTCACCAACACACCTGTTCACTAACACACCTGTTCACCAGCACACCTGTTCACCAACACACCTGTTCACCAGCACACCTGTTCACCAGCACACCTGTTCACCAACACACCTGTTCACCAGCACACCTGTTCACCAACACACCTGTTCACCAACACACCTGTTCACCAGCACACCTGTTCACCAGCACACCTGTTCACCAGCACACCTGTTCACCAGCACACCTGTTCACCAACACACCTGTTCACTAACACACCTGTTCACTAACACACCTGTTCACTAACACACCTGTTCACTAACACACCTGTTCACCAACACACCTGTTCACCAACACACCTGTTCACCAACACACCTGTTCACCAACACACCTGTTCACCAACACACCTGTTCACCAGCACACCTGTTCACCAACACACCTGTTCACCAACACACCTGTTCACCAACACACCTGTTCACCAACACACCTGTTCACCAACACACCTGTTCACTAACACACCTGTTCACCAACACACCTGTTCACCAACACACCTGTTCACTAACACACCTGTTCACCAACACACCTGTTCACCAACACACCTGTTCAACAACACACCTGTTCACTAACACACCTGTTCACCAACACACCTGTTCACCAACACACCTGTTCACCAGCACACCTGTTCACCAACACACCTGTTCACCAACACACCTGTTCACCAACACACCTGTTCACTAACACATCTTACTTTGACTGAACTCAGTTCAGATATTAGTGTTGAGACACAAACTGTATCTAAAGGAGCATCTGATGTCAAGATATCCAATCTCAGTGTGCAGCAGAGCTCCATGTGTGTGTATGTGTGTGTGTGTGTGTGTGTGTGTGTGTGTGTGTGTGTTATAACAAAGCTCCCACATTATTCTATTACATTCTATTCTATTCGTCAGTTCTCTTTCAATGTTCTCCACTTTTTTGTCATAAAAACCAGAGGAGTGAAACCGAGAGGTCACACACACACACACACACACACACATACACACACATACACACACACACACACACACACACACACACACATACACACACATACACGCACACACACACACACACACACACACACACAGAGTTTAATGGGAGTGGAGATAGTTTCAGCAGCCTGACCAGTGACACTAATAGGCCGCAGTGGGGGATGTGTGTGTGTGTTTTGTCATGTGTGTGAAAGGAAGATAATTGTTCACCGTTACACACACACACACACACACACAGATGTTAATTATTGACGCCGGGAGGTTTAATTGGTGTGTGTGTTGAATAATGCAGCGACCGTAGTGCTTTTTACTGTCGCCGCACCGCAGAGACACACTGCTGCATGTGTGTGCGTGTGTGTGTGTGTGTGAGCATGAATATTCATGAGCTCTTGTGGTTAATTTGTCGTCTGTTTGTTAAAACCAGAAAGACACAAGATGTTCTCTCTCGCCTTTCACCAAAACCTGTCTCACTTTGTGTGTGTGTGTGTGTGTGTGTGTGTGAGTGTGTGTGTGTGTGTGTCTCAAGTGTGTTGGTTGTTAAATGCCACCACAGGCACTGATCCACAGCCATTTGCCGTCTGTCTGCTCTGTTTACGAGTGTGTGTGTGTGTTTGTGTATGTGTGTGTGACAGCTAATATGTCAGCATCTGTGTTGACAGGAAACTAATTTTCTTGCCTCTCTTACAGGAGACAAAGATCGACTGCGTGCGAGTCGCCACCAAAGGTAGATAAATATGCTGCATTTTATTTTGAAGGAGTATATTTTCAGTTTATATTATATTATTTATTATTATTTGGAACCGGACAGAACCCACTAGAGTCATCTTTATATTTAAAAAGGCAGTAAAGAGACACTAAACACACACAATATGAATTATTACACATGTTTTTATACATAACAACATACTTTAGGTTTAAATCTGGAACTGGAGATTTTATTCTGAAAGGTAAAAGTGCTATTTTGGAAGGTTCGCTATTATTTCATTTAAAAGGTTTTTGCTGCCGTTAAAATCAACTGAAACATGTAGATTATAGATTATATTATATATTGAATGTTTTTGTTCCATCAATTCCATTTAATTTTTATTTTGGAGGGTGTTCCTGATGATTTTATTGTAAATGTTGTTGGGTACATTTTATTTTGAAAGATGTTGAGTGCTCTTTTATTTTGAAAGGTGTTGAGTGCTCTTTTATTTTGAAAGGTGTTGAGTGCTCTTTTATTTTGAAAGATGTTGAGTGCTCTTTTATTTTGAAAGGTGTTGAGTGCTCTTTTATTGCCAAAGGTTTTAGGGACAGTTTAGTTTTAAACTTCAGGGTTATTATTATTATTGTGACATTTTATGTGGAGAATTTCTGATTTTATAAAAAGTTCAGCTCATTTTAATTTGAAAGTTCTTTAATGACATTTTATGTTTTGAGCATATTTACATTTATTGCCAATAAAAAAGGGAACAATATTAAAAGCTAGGAATTATGTATCTTTAAAAAGGTGGTACATTTGACTTCAGTAGATTTTATTTTGAAAACACATGAAGCACATTTTATTTTGAAATGTATAGAGTAGTTATACATATATATATATATATACATGTGTAGAGTGCGTTTTACCTTGAAATGTGTAAACATAGTATGTTTTATTGTGACAGGTATAGAATTGTTTTATTTTAAAAGGTGCTGAGGAACATTTTATTTTGAAAAAGGTTCAATAACATTTTATTTTGACAGGAG
>NC_136547.1:21053978-21058978 GCF_910591455.1 Pholis gunnellus
CATCTACGGAGTCATCACACACACTCACACACACACACACACACACACACACACTCTCACACACACACTCACACAGGCAGGTAATGGGTTTTTCATGGGACTGACATCTCATCACATTATACAGTCAGAAGGACTCTCCTCTCTCCGTCCTCTTTACATCCTCTCAGCTGCTCTTCTCCTCTGATTCATTATTTCATAGATCAAGCTTTATGTCATGGGAGGGTTAATGTTACTAATATCTTTATGTTAATAGTAGTTAGTGGTTGTTAGTAGTGTTTAATTGTAGTCAATGTTAGTTCATTCTAATTAAAATATGTACGTACTGGTATAAAATAGTAACAGTCACACCAATTGTGTCCGATTATTATTAAAGTTGTTATGTTGAACAATTGGAAGTAATGGAGCTTAATGGTAAATAATTGTATTGTTATTAATAGTTCAACATGATTAATAGTAGTTCATGTTAATTATTGGGTTAGTAATGGTAATTAGTTCATTAAAGTCCCAGATCTGGTATTTAATGGCAGTTAATGTTTGTTGTCATTTGCTTTAAATAGAAGTTAATTTAAGCAGTAGCAGTTTATTTTAAATGTAAAATAATGTTTTAATGTAATTAAGGGGTTTTAAATATAATCAATATTTATTAATGTGTAATAACCACATGACGGTTAATAGTAACTACTGAGATTTATGGTGGTTCATGTCGGTTAATGTTTCACATAATTACAACAGGAAACCAAACGGGCAGAAAATATAATTAGTAGTTAATATGATATAGTAGTATTTAATGCTAGTTAATGGTTGTATGATATAGTAGTATTTAATGCTAGTTAATGGTTGTATGATATAGTAGTATTTAATGCTAGTTAATGGTTGTATGATATAGTAGTATTTAATGCTAGTTAATGGTTGTATGATATAGTAGTATTTAATGCTAGTTAATGGTTGTATGATATAGTAGTATTTAATGCTAGTTAATGGTTGTATGATATAGTAGTATTTAATGCTAGTTAATGGTTGTATAGTAGTATTTAATGCTAGTTAATGGTTGTATAGTAGTATTTAATGCTAGTTAATGGTTGTATAGTAGTATTTAATGCTAGTTAATGGTTGTATAGTAGTATTTAATGCTAGTTAATGGTTGTATAGTAGTATTTAATGCTAGTTAATGGTTGTATAGTAGTATTTAATGCTAGTTAATGGTTGTATAGTAGTATTTAATGCTAGTTAATGGTTATGAACTCAGTGTATTGGGAGTGAATAGAATCATTATTCAGTAATATTGACGAATGTTTCAGAAGAAACCAGATCTGCATCAATCAATCAATAAATATTATCATTTATAATCGTTAAAAGCATTTCATTGTAAATGTAACTTGTGATTAAAGTCACTCAGCAGAGTCGATGGTTTGACTTCGTCCATGTTTTTAATGCTCGTCATGGTAACGATGAACAGACGAGCAGCTCGTTGTGTTTCACAGTAATTCTGTCCATAATGAGACGAGTTGATTTTAATTGTTGTTTGACGGTTTCAGGAGCTGCGACCAGGAAACCAGAACCAGAGCAGGAGAAGCAGTCGGATCACACGGTGAAGATCGCCGGAGCCATCGCCGGCGTCCTGCTCTTCATCATCATCTTCCTCGGAGTCATCCTGCTGATGAAGAAACGGTAAGAATATTACATCATATTATACATGTTATATTTAGATTGTTTTTTATTTGTGTGTAGTTATTGTTTCTTGCACTACAGTTATTATAATTTTGACCAAATATAGTTTTTTAAATCCTCCTTTTTGAAGTCTTTGGTCCTTTATTGTTATTATTGTGTCAATAATGGGGATTCATTGAAATGTCCTCAGTGTGGTGACCAGGAAATCAGTTCATGTTAATGGTAGTCAATGGTTGCTTATAATATTTAACAGAAGTTTATATTAGTTAACAATATAACGGTATTTACCTGGAAGTTAATGGTAATTAATATGTTAAATGGTAGTTAATGGTAATTATTGCTTTAATAATGGTAATTAATATTGATTAATGATACATTTTGTTCAATACCACTATTACAGTATATAGATATGTATAGATATGTATCTATATACTGTAATAGTGGTATTATTCTATATTACATGTAGATAAATTAAGTAACATCAAAGAACCACACACATACACACACAGTGAGGATGATGAGGATGAATAATGGAGCAGATTGCAGCAGTAATCACCATTAAACTATATGTGGACCCACTTTATTCTCCAACATCAAACACACAACCCCGCTGGGACACACACACACACACACACACACACTCTTAAACACAGAGCAAAGCTTCTGTGTTTGGAGAACGTCGACGATAAGAGAGAAATTTAGATGAAAGAGTGTTTTATTCTTTTTTTCCAGAGTCGCCTCGAGCTAAATGGCTTCAGGCTACAGAAACACACACATTTACATTTCACACACACACTTTTATAAAGAGTGTGCGTGCGTGCGTGCGTGTGTGTGTGTGTCGGTGTGTGTGTGTGTGTCAGTGGAGCTCTGATCTCTTTAACAGATACTAGAGAGAGAAACGTTGTTCGGTCTCTAACGAGCTGTTTAAAGTTGACGGGGTGCGTTTGATTTGCTCTCTGAGAGCAGACGGAGGTTAGACTCATTACAGCCGGAGTGAGAACAGGAAGCTGGATGTTTGAGCTCTGATTGGCTGCAGGTATTTGTAGGACAGTGTGCCACTACGCCCTCTCACAGCTGATAGGTGGAGGGATACGCTGCCCGGCCACAAAGTAGTCCTGAGGAAAGGACAGTTACAACAACAAGTGTTCACATCCTTTATGTACAAATACACATCAAAGTATTATCAGCAAATGTTCTTAAAATATCAAGGGTAACAGTATTCATTATGTAAAATGACCTGTGGTAATACTACTAATAATACTACTAACTACAGATGAACGTAGTACAGCTAAAAGTACAATATCTGCCTCTGAAATGTAGAGGACAGGAAGTATAAAGTAATTGAGTTAAGGAAAAGTACCTCAAATTGTATTTAAGTACAGAACTTGAGAAAATGACAGTACAAGTACAATAATATTACATCACTACCGCAGTAATATTACAGTACTACTGCAGTAATGTTACAGTACTCGTACAGTAATATTACAGTACTAGTACAGTAATATTACAGTACTACTGCAGTAATGTTACATCACTACCGCAGTAATATTACTGTACTACTGCCGTAATATTATAGTACTACCGCAGTAATGTTACAGTACTAGTACAGTAATATTACAGTACTAGTACAGTAATATTACAGTACTAGTACAGTAATGTTACAGTACTACTATAGTAATATTACAGTACTACTTCAGTAATATTACAGTACTACTGCAGTAATATTACAGTACTACTGCAGTAATGTTACAGTACTACTGCAGTAATGTTACAGTACTACTACAGTAATATTACAGTACTAGTGCAGTAATGTTACAGTACTACTATAGTAATATTACAGTACTACTTAAGTAATATTACAGTACCAGTACAGCAATATTACTACACCTGTAACCATAACGTCTTGTTTTCACACGCTCACCAGTCGTTAACCAATCAGACGTGTCCCCTCCCCCTCCCATTGATTGACACATCTCTCCAGCCAATCACATCTCTCCTCCACCTCCACACAGACTGATTGAACTCATCTGTTCACTTCTTCTCTCCGAGACATTAATCTGTTGTTTTTCCTTTTTCTCTTTTTCTTTTTCTCTTTCCCTCCATCCATCCCTCCTCTGCCCCGCCCCCCCCCCCCCCCCCCCCCACCACCACCACCACCACCACCACTCAGACGGAGAAATTATCACTCCTACACTTACTACCTGTGAGTAACCTCCGACCCCTCACCTGTAACCTTCACCTTCACATCAAGCCTCAACACCTCAAACCTTCAAGTGTGTCCTGCTGTATCCCTGCTGACCCTAACCTGACCTCAGACCTCCAACCCTTAACACTTTGACTGTAAGACTCTAAGATGCTATGACGCTAAGACTCTAAGTCTCTAATACGCTATGACTCTTAAAACGCTATGACGCTAAGACTCTAAGACTCTAATACGCTATGACGCTAAGACTCTAAGATGCTATGATGCTAAGACTCTATGACTCTCAGACGCTAAGATGCTACGATGCTAAGACTCTAAAATGCTATGATGCTAATACCCTATGACGCTAGTATTCAAATCCTTTACTGTAGTAAAAGTATATGTACGAATACCACACTGTGAAATACTAAACTACAAGTAAAAGCCCTGCACTCAAAACCTGATTGAACTAAAAGGTTTTAAGTATTATCAGCTAAACGTACTTAAAGCAGATGTAGGTGAGTAAAAAGTACAATATGTACCTCTGAGATGTAGTACAGTAAAAAGTACAATATGTACCTCTGAGATGTAGTACAGTAAAAAGTACAATATGTACCTCTGAGATGTAGTACAGTAAAAAGTACAATATGTACCTCTGAGATGTAGTACAGTAAAAAGTACAATATGTACCTCTGAGATGTAGTAGAAAGTAGTGTTTCTGGAGGGAGAGTTCTCTTGACTCGACTCCAACACGCCTCCAGCTTCCTCCTGATTGGTTCAACACTGTTTCCTGTTTCAAACTATGATGTGAAAAGTAAAAATACATCTTTGGACTCTTTGATCAATAAGTAGAGATGGAGGAGAAACCTGTGATTCCCTCCAGGTATCTCCAACCGACGCGTCCTCAGGGAGACAGGAAGCACTCCTTCTCAGGTCACTGTGTGTGTGTGTGTTTGTTTGGTCTTAGTTTTTCCACCACATCACACACACACACACACACACACACACACACACACACACACACACATGCTTCTCGTCATGTATTAGAAAATATTGAAACAAACTATGATTTTATATCAAATAAGTGAACTCTCCACCGACACACAGGGTGTGTTAGTGTGTATCAGGGTGTGTTAGTGTGTATCAGGGT
>NC_136547.1:21063978-21073652 GCF_910591455.1 Pholis gunnellus
GCTCACGTGGGTGGAGGTCAGGTGACTGACTTGGCCTTTGAAGAACGTTGCTCTGCATAAGAAGCTCTGTGTTGTGTTCACAGCATGTTGTAGGTCGTCCTCCATCTGCACTGTGAGGCTGAATCTGAGCAGATAGTTCAAACACCTCAGAACTCATCTGCTGCTTCTATCAGCTGTGACGTCACCAATGAACACAGTGACCCAGGTCCAGACATGTGCATCCACAGCACCGCCTCCACCATGAGACAGGTGATGTGGTCTGTTTCAGGTCGTGAGCCGTTCCTTTCCTTCTCCACACTTTCCTCCATCATTCTGGGACAAGTTCATCTTGGTTTCATCCAAAGAATCTTGTTCCCACACTGGTCGGTCTTCTTCAGATGTCTTCTGTTGAAGTCTAGTTCCTTCCTGTTCTTCAGGGTCACCAGAGGTTGCACCTTGTTGTGAACTGTCTTTAGAGTCATGGAGGCGTCTCTTGATGGTAGACTTTAACACACTCCACCTCCTCCAGAGAGTTCTGGACTTCAGTAGATGTTCTGAAGGGTTTCTCTTCACCACGGTTCACCAGTTCTTTGAACCTCATAATGTTCTCCTTCACTCACATCGACACCTTTATGGTCTGCATGCTGAGAGTTCCAAGGACCAGCTACTAACTGCAAATATGACATTTTGAATCATATTGTCAGCATCATTTGTCATGAAATGGTGACAGAATAGGACACATCTGGCCATGAAACCGTTTGTCAGACAATTGTCCAGTTACTGCTGATCCTCTGAACATGTGGTGACTGTGGAACAGTGGCTGTATTTCATAAACGTTATTGTTTTGTTTAATCCATTGAATTAAAGCTGAAAGTCTTCAACCACATGTTGACTGATGAGTTGTGTCAATAAGCAGAATTAGAAAGATTGTGTCACAGTCCAGATACTTATGGGCTGACTGTATATGTGTGTGTGTGTGTGTGTGTGTGTGTGTGTGTGTATATATATTAGTGCTGGGCACGTTAACGCGTTATTATCGCGTTAACGCATTCATTAATTAACGCTGACAATTATATTATCGCCGTTAACGCAGTTTTTTTAATCTATTATTAAGCGACATTTTTAACACAAGAACCGCAGCGAGCGGTGAACAGCTGTTTGTGTGACGTCACTTCCTGCTGGTCCGGACCCCCTTCACTCCGTCACCGTCGGTCCTCCCGTCTCTCTCTCTCAATATAAAACAATATAAAATACATGTTGTCGTGTTTTTAAATGAACATATAAGCACGAGAGAACAAACTGCTCTTAACTCTTTGTTAGCTTAGCTTTCTCGTGCTACACGTTACTGCCACGGTACAGACTACAGGTTCCATGCTTCCCCTACATTCCCCTGGGTCCTAAGTCCCTCCATGTACAGCTTCTTATCACCCTCTATGTACCAACGTACATTTATAACAAACACCACACATTAGCGTAGCATAGTGTCTGACCAACACACCAACAATAGCAAAAGATAAATGATTCATTTAAATTATTTTTTAGAGTTTTTAAAGTGTTTAGTTTGTAATATGTATAATAATCACATCATTTAGTTATCACTACTGAGAGTTTAACAAACATAAAACATGACGTAGATAGGTTTCAGGTTTCAAGATGTATATTTAAATTCATCTCTGACACACATGAAGATAAAGTTGTGAACACGTCTGAATATCTATGATCAGAATCATTATAACTGTGTTATAACTGCTGCTGTGTGAAGAGAATCCTGCTGTTAACAAGAACCTGATGAGTTTAACGTGTTTAAACCAAATGTTGTTGACCTTTAGTTCATAGAGCAGCACTTTAACATAAAAGTAAACAATACACTACTTTAGATTCATTATTGAACTATGCGCATAATAATGAGATTAATCGCGATTAAAAATTGTAATCGTTGCCCAGCACTAATATATATTTTATATTTATATATATATATATATATATAAATATATATGTATAATATGTTTGTGTTGATGTGAGACTTTGGCGACTTTGTTGGGGACTATTTCCAGCGGCGGATTAATCCACATGTGTTATTTGTATGAGTCAGAATAAAGTATTGTTGATGATGATGATGATGATGATGGTGATGAAGAACACCATGAAGCTCTATGGGAAGAGGACATTGAGACATTAAGGTGGTGTTTGTTGTGTCTCCGTCCAGCCGTGTCATCTCCGTCCTCCTTCACCCTGAAGACAAACACCATCAGCACCACCGTCCCCAACTCCTACTACCCAGGTAACCATGGTGATAAGACAGCATATTATGGTCTGTAACAGACATGGACACTCAGCAGAACAATAGTCCAGGGGGCGGGGTATCAGAGTGAAACTCTTCCTTGTCTTCTTCCTCATCACTCATCATCTCTGATGTCCATAAAAAACAAATATTTGTAGTTTCCTATCCAGTGATAGAAGTCTGTCCGTCCTGATTCATTGATTCTTTCCGTCCTGATTCATTGATTCTTTCCGTCCTGATTCATTGATTCTTTCCGTCCTGATTCATTGATTCTTTCCGTCCTGATTCATTGATTCTTTCCGTCCTGATTCATTGATTCTTTCCGTCCTGATTCATTGATTCTTTCCGTCCTGATTCATTGATTCTTACCGTCCTGATTCATTGATTCTTTCCGTCTTGATTCATTGATTCTTTCCGTCTTGATTATTGATTCTTTCCGTCCTGATTCATTGATTCTTTCCGTCTTGATTCATTGATTCTTTCTGTCTTGATTCATTGATTCTTTCCGTCCTGATTCATTGATTCTTACCGTCCTGATTCATTGATTCTTTCCGTCCTGATTCATTGATTCTTTCCGTCTTGATTCATTGATTCTTACCGTCCTGATTCATTGATTCTTTCCGTCCTGATTCATTGATTCTTTCTGTCTTGATTCATTGATTCTTTCCGTCTTGATTCATTGATTCTTACCGTCTTGATTCATTGATTCTTTCTGTCTTGATTCATTGATTCTTTCTGTCTTGATTCATTGATTCTTTCCGTCCTGATTCATTGATTCTTTCTGTCCTGATTCATTGATTCTTACCGTCCTGATTCATTGATTCTTTCCGTCCTGATTCATTGATTCTTTCTGTCCTGATTCATTGATTCTTACCGTCCTGATTCATTGATTCTTTCCGTCCTGATTCATTGATTCTTTCCGTCCTGATTCATTGATTCTTTCCGTCCTGATTCATTGATTCTTTCTGTCTTGATTCATTGATTCTTTCCGTCTTGATTCATTGATTCTTACCGTCTTGATTCATTGATTCTTTCTGTCTTGATTCATTGATTCTTTCTGTCTTGATTCATTGATTCTTTCCGTCCTGATTCATTGATTCTTTCTGTCCTGATTCATTGATTCTTACCGTCCTGATTCATTGATTCTTTCCGTCCTGATTCATTGATTCTTTCTGTCCTGATTCATTGATTCTTACCGTCCTGATTCATTGATTCTTTCCGTCCTGATTCATTGATTCTTTCCGTCCTGATTCATTGATTCTTTCCGTCCTGATTCATTGATTCTTTCTGTCCTGATTCATTGATTCTTACCGTCTTGATTCATTGATTCTTTCTGTCTTGATTCATTGATTGTTTCCGTCTTGATTCATTGATTTTGTCGTGGTACTGGCTCAGATTAACTTGTTGGATCAATGACTGTTGATCAGATATTTGTTGTTTTACTGTTTCAGCCTCATGTTTGAACAACAGAAAGATCAATATTGAATATCAGATATCATGTTATTAATATTGACGTCCTGGTGGTTCACTGTTGGTAGTTCTGTCTGGTAGAGGACTAACATAAAGACCTGAGGCCCTGATCTAGCTCTCTATTGGTGGACTGTTGGTGTGAACACACTGAGAACCAGAACCAGATCACATCTGGTCCTCATCTGGATCTCAACTGCAGCAACACAGTCTGGTTTCATTAAAAGAGTGATCTAGGGAGCTGATGTTTCCTTCTTCTTTTCTCTTTTTTCCTTTGTCCTATCTGTCTGTCTGTCTCTGTCCTACCTGTTTGTCTGTCTGTCTGTCTCTCTCTGTTTGTCTCTCTCTGTCCTGCCTGTCTCTCTCTCTGTGTCTTATCTGACTGTTTCTCTGTCTGTGTCTCTCCGTCCTACCTGGCTGTCTCTTTGTCTGTCTCTCTGTCCTGCCTGTCTGTCTCTCTCTGTCCTGCCTGTCTGCTGCTGATGTCTCCTGATGACAGACCCCTTCGTACCGACGGCCATTCTAGGTGAGAAATGTTTCCGTTCCTTCTTCTGTAGGACAGAAAATAACAAACTGCACAGGCAGACAGACAGGAAGTAGACAGACAGGAAGTAGACAGACAGGTGAGACAAAGGAGAGAGAGACGGGTCAGAGGACAGAGAGGATGGAGAGAATGAGAAAGAGAGAGTGATACTTTGGCTTCCATCCATCCCTGCTTGCTTCTCGTTCAGCTGCTTTTGCTTCTTTATTTCCTATTTTTAAACATTTTAAATTTTTATTTTTATTATTTCATTTTAATTGAAGTCCTCCATCTTTGATTATTATATTTATTTCAATACAAAGATTATATTATAATTATAATGATTTTTCTTAATTTTTTGTTTTTTTATTATAATTTTTTTCATTTACTTTTATTCGTGACATTTTAACTGGTTATTTCTTGATTTCTTTTCTTTTTTGTATTTACTTTGTTTTTGTTTTCATTGCAAAAATAATTCAATTTGTTTACATTTAAAAAATAATTATTATTTCCATTTTGGTTTTGAGCCGATTTCTTTTGGTATTTTTTGGTTTGTTTGTGGTTTGTATTTTAAAGCGACGGTGGGCTTCACTCCATCTCTGCATCCACAACATTCCTGCGTGTTGACGTCACGTCTGTCTGTGACCTGTGACCTCTGCATGGACACAACACGTCCTCGTGGACGGGGGAGGGGGGGACAAGAGAAACCAGATCAGTCAGAGTCCCATTGTCTTCGTCTCTGGACGTCTTTTCTTTATTTAACATGAAATGAGCATAAAGTCAGATTAACGAAGACAAACTCAGCCTTCAATCCAAAGTGTTAAACATGTTCTATAATATGAACCTTCAAGCATCGACACACTGGTGAGAAGAACGCCGACTCAGCTGAAGGAAGAACAAAACTCAAGCCAAAGACGCTTCAACAAAGTAAAAAAGAAACTGAAACACAAGCGTTCATGAGGAGGAACCTAAAAAAAAAAATAATGATCTGCACCGAACCCACTGAAGATGAATCTGATCGTTATGACATCATTATGCTGATGAAATGTAGACGAGATCACACTATCGTGTTCTAATGAACAGATACAAGTAGCTTTTACAACAGAAATGTGATAACACCTTAATTATGTTTGTTAAATGAATAAAGATTTAACAAATCACACGTATTTCATCAGGTTAGCAACGTAAACTAATGTAAGCTAACTAAAGCGAACTAACGCTAACGTATGTGTGTTCAAACAACTCTGAAGAGATGGAGGTCTTGGTTCGATAATGACTTTAAGTTTTATTAACGTTTAACTGAAGCAGACATCTTTCTTTAACCAACAAGTGGACTCAAACAAAAAGACGATAATCAGCGGTTCTGTTTCTCTACAAACATCAAAGTGTTTCTGAAACTTAAACTAAACAGAATAATGAGACTGAGATACTTAAACAGTTGCTTATGAAGCTTTCTGTTGCTGTGAAAGAGAATATTGTCACAAAGTAAAATAGATCGTAGAAAGTGAAAAACCCCGGTGGCGTTGTTCTTACAGTTCGTTATTCTAAAACCTGTAATTGTTTGTTCTGAAGAAGCTCAGAAAATAAACAACAACAAACAGACGATAATTATTATGCTGATTGACTTTATCGGACCTTCACAATTTCTTAAGGTTTTTTTGTACTGTGGCAAAGACCTGAACCGCCCTACTCTGCCTCTGATTGGCTGACCCTGATATTCTTACCTTAAACAACCCAACCAACAGTCACTAGCCAATCAGAGGCGAAGTAGGGCGTGTCCTGCCTTCGGTATCGATGACGTCATTCTGCATAGATATTAGAGTTTGTTGAAGTAAAGGTGTATTCTCTGTCTTCAGAATAACAATGGGCATCCCCCGTCCTGTTTAATGCTAACCTTCAATGTTAAATGCTAATCTAATGTCCAAGCAAAGGAAGGAGGAATGCTTAAAGCAAACTGTCCCAAACTGTCTCCTGTCTCCTCATGCTAGCTAAACCGTCTTCAGACCAGACGAGTCCTTCTCTTAGGGTGCAGTTAGCCAGGTTAGCCGAGTTAGTCTAGGCGCTTCCTGCTAGCTGTTACAAGTTAAAATAGAGCAACTACAATGCTAGGAGCTACTTCCTGTTTGATTCATGCTAGCTGTGTGTTTCCAGTAGATTGAGTCCAGGCTAAAGTTGTTGCTTATACCCTGTCTCCTCTTCTTCTTCTTCTCTTCTATCTTTCTCTGTGTAAAGTGCCCATTAATGGTAAGTGGTTAAATTTGGGTCTAAGAGGGCGGGACTCATGTGGGGGGGGGGGGGGGGGGGGGGGGGGGGGGGGAGGTCACCACTGCGCATGGAGCCACACCCACAACCTGCTGTGATGTCATCAGTTAGCGTGGCCAATGCTTCATTTTTTAACCCCTCTGTGAAACTGTGACATCATAATCCCCAACTCCTCCCACCATTTCACCTCGAACCAATCAGGTGTCAGATCTGCCCATCTCTCTGTCGCTGATTGGTTGCCGTTTTTTGTCGTTGTGGTTGTCTCTCATTGGTCCTCCTCCGTCCAATCACAAACCGCCACCTCCATCACGTCACCCATCTCCTCGCCCTCGCGATGATTGGTTGGGCTGTTTGGGATAGAGCTTCTGATTGGTCAGTCAGCCCCCAGGCTAGCCAATAAGAGAGTTTACCACAGAGGTAGAGAGAGTAGAGGAAGGTGTCTGTTGAAATGTTCACTTCAGAGTCCTGGACGTTCTTTCAAGGGTCAATACAAAATAGTTTGCCAAAGAGGTTTGTTTTGTTCCAGGACTCTGAACTCTCTGCTCTTTTCACACTGCAGCACCAAGAACCTGGACCACATCTGGACCAGTACTCATTCCATGCTGTACTGGGTCTGGACCAGTACTGATAACTGGGTCTGGACTAATACTAATACCATGCTTTACTGGATCTGGACCAGTACTCATTCCATACTCTACTGGATCTTGACAAGTACTCATATCGTACTGTATTGGGTATGGACTAGTACTGATACCATTCTGTACTGGGTCTAGACTAGTACTGATACCTTGCTGTACTGGGTCTGGACTAGTACTGATAATTGGATCCAGACCAGTACTTATACCAAGTTGTACTGGGTCTAGACCAGTACTTATACCATCCTGTACTGGGTTTAGACCAGTACTGATGCTGCGGTCCAATTTGTTCTAAAAAATGATTTGTTAATGATAATGTTTTTTGGGAGCTTTGGGAGCAGTGTGAAAAGAAACCAGAGCCAATCACCATCCTCTCTTCAGTCATGTGATTTGATGTATGTGCCATTCATCTGTGTTGTCGTAGTAACAACATTGTCATCATTTTCCTTATAGTTACTAATATAAACAATTAGTTATCAGTGTAACTAGACATGGTTAGTCAGTTTACACCTGGTTAGTTACAGTCAGTTTACACCTGGTTAGTTACAGTCAGTTTACACCTGGTTAGTTACACTGTTACAGTCAGTTTACACCTGGTTAGTTACAGTTACAGTCAGTTTACACCTGGTTAATTACACTGTTACAGTCAGTTTACACCTGGTTAGTTACAGTCAGTTTACACCTGGTTAGTTACACTGTTACAGTCAGTTTACACCTGGTTAATTACACTGTTACAGTCAGTTTACACCTGGTTAATTACAGTCAGTTTACACCTGGTTAGTTACACTGTTACAGTCAGTTTACACCTGGTTAGTTACAGTCAGTTTACATCTGGTTAGTTACAGTCAGTTTACACCTGGTTAATTACACTGTTACAGTCAGTTTACACCTGGTTAATTACACTGTTACAGTCAGTTTACACCTGGTTAATTACAGTCAGTTTACACCTGGTTAATTACACTGTTACAGTCAGTTTACATCTGGTTAGTTACAGTTACAGTCAGTTTACACCTGGTTAATTACACTGTTACAGTCAGTTTACACCTGGTTAGTTACACTGTTAAAGTCAGTTTACACCTGGTTAATTACACTGTTACAGTCAGTTTACACCTGGTTAGTTACACTGTTACAGTCAGTTTACACCTGGTTAATTACACTGTTACAGTCAGTTTACACCTGGTTAGTTACACTGTTACAGTCAGTTTACACCTGGTTAATTACACTGTTACAGTCAGTTTACACCTGGTTAATTACACTGTTACAGTCAGTTTACACCTGGTTAATTACAGTCAGTTTACACCTGGTTAGTTACACTGTTACAGTCAGTTTACATCTGGTTAGTTACAGTCAGTTTACACCTGGTTAATTACACTGTTACAGTCAGTTTACACCTGGTTAATTACACTGTTACAGTCAGTTTACACCTGGTTAATTACACTGTTACAGTCAGTTTACACCTGGTTAATTACACTGTTACAGTCAGTTTACATCTGGTTAGTTACAGTTACAGTCAGTTTACACCTGGTTAATTACACTGTTACAGTCAGTTTACACCTGGTTAGTTACACTGTTACAGTCAGTTTACACCTGGTTAATTACACTGTTACAGTCAGTTTACACCTGGTTAGTTACACTGTTACAGTCAGTTTACACCTGGTTAGTTACACTGTTACAGTCAGTTTACACCTGGTAAGTTACACAAATTGCAACTTGCCAAACATCCATGTGATCATTGTCTTTCTGGGAATTCATCAGGTGTTCCAGTTAAACTCAAATTGTACATGAATCAATACATAATTTGGTGGTCTGATCCTAAAATAAACCATTAACAACCTAACAGAGTTCGATCCGGCCTTTATTTGTACAGTTTATGCACAGAATTAATCCTAAATCTACGATCCAAATTTGGCTTTTAATTACAATGATAAATGTACTGAGACAAACTGAATTTAACAAAGAAAACTGGTATAAATGTGTTGATTTTTGACTAATTCAAGCCCAAACCTGACATCATGACAAGTCAAACAGTTTTCACACAGATCAATGGGAGCAAGTCTGGATTCTGACCCGGGTCAGTCTGGTCCATCTCATCCAACATGATCATACATCATACCTGCATCACGAGTCACTGTTCATGTCTGTCTGTCTGCTGACTACAGTCTGACCCGTTTACTGTCATATTCTGTCTTCTGTTCCTCCTCCTCCTCCTCCTCCTCCCCCAGACGACAGCCACACCATGACCAGTGAAACCAGCAGCCTGGTCCAGTCTCACTACAAGCAGCGGGAGTCTGAGCGCGAGGCGCTGCCCTACCAGACGGGTCAGCTGCACCCGGCCATCCGAGTGGCCGACCTGCTGCAACACATCACCCAGATGAAGTGTGCCGAAGGGTACGGCTTCAAGGAGGAGTACGAGGTGAGACGCACACACACACACACACACACACACACACACACACACACTGCAAACGTGCCTCTTTCATCCATAGAAGACGTTCATGTTGTCATACTTATCGTCAAGATACTTTAGAGT
>NC_136547.1:21074152-21119152 GCF_910591455.1 Pholis gunnellus
GTGAGCTGCTTCCTCTGGTTTGATGGATGATATAATTGATCATCTGTAGAACATTGAAGGTTTATGGTGTTTTCTGATAATGTGGCCTGAAGGAATCAGATAACGGGGAACAGGATCGGTCCGAGCTCAGAACCTTGTGGGACTCCGTGACTGACGTTGGTCTTCGTCTCGTTGCTTTTAAACTCGTGTGAATCGAGTTTCTGTAAAATATCAGAAATGTTTGTTGGTGTTTCTGTAACTTTATTCATCTTATTAAATGAGATGAATTCAGGGTTTCATGACAAGCAATTCATCCTTCAAACACATTCATTCATTCTCTCAAATGAACATTGATGTTATGATTTCACTCTTTCAGAATAAAAGTCAGATGTTTCAAAGTAAAAGCTTTTGAAGCAGAATCACTGATTGAGCTTTTGATGAGCGATGTTGTTATTTCCCTCCATGCTTCTCCTTTAATCTTAATCTGATTGGACAGCTTAACGAGGTAAGACGCCTTCACCAAACACACACACATTAGCACTGGTATCTGTTAGCTTAGCATCACCGAGCCTCAGCTTATATTAGCATTACAAACCCAGAATGTTTTTAACATCACTTCCTGCTCTTAATTACTATTATATTACTATTAATCTTTATTATTATTATTGTTATCATGAACCGTACGTATCTCAGTTTCTCTGGATAAATGATCTTATTTCTTAAAGTCTCCGTTCTTTTCTTCAGACCAGCAGGAAGTGTTTCTAGACCTCCTCAATGTAGCATCAATGTAGCATCAATGCTAACACGAGAGCGGTTCAGCAGGACTCTGATCTGAATCAGACCCAACATGAGCTCATGAGTCTGATGTCTGTGATGTGTGAACGTTATCACTGAGATCTGTTTGAGTCACATTTCGTCAGAACGTTGAGTTGAACTTCTCTCCAGTGAAACGTTTTGATGTAAAAGTGACAACGAGGAGCAACAATCAACGATGACGTGAAGGTCCAGTTCAACGTTCTAAACATGTTCTCAGGGAGTCCCGAGGTTCTTCAGAGAACGTCTGACAGACACACATCAGACGAACGTTTGATCATTGATCAGCTTCTCTGAGTTAATCGAGTTTCTGATTGTTCAGATGATTGATTCCACGTTTACTGCGACACCAAAGCTCTTTAAATACGCTGGAGAAGAAAACACATGCAGGTGAATTAGAATAACGAATATTAATATACAATATTACTTTGCTCCTCAGACGGTTCGTGAGCTTTAGGTGGAAACATGGACGTGTTGTCTGCTCACGTTGAAGCTGAGAGTTGATGTGAAGGTCGCTGTCGGTTCTCATTTGTCCGATTATTCCGGCAGCAAGTGAACGCAGCACAGACGGCTCACCTTAATGTTGATGAAAGTTTGTTTATGATTCAGATCCAAACGTGTTCTTCATCAAATGAATATAAAATCTTCATGAATGTCATTTTATTTTTGAGAGAAGATGGAGTCAGACACGACCTTTGACCTTTACATTAACTGGTAGGTTAAGCCAGTGACCGGTGTGCTGAGAGAAAATGTCCAATTTCACTTAATGAGTCAAACAAAATATTATTTAGTTTCTGCAAATGACGCGCGGGAGAGGTTGAGATGACGAGACGAACAGCGATGGAGGAGAACTCAGACTCTGAACCGGGTCCTGGACCACAGAACCCAGAAGAAGCCTCGTGAGGACCAACACATGAGATCTGGTCGTTATGTGGTCAGCATGTATCCGGCCCAACAGAACATCATGTTCATCAGAACACCACAGAGCTCCGGGACCACACGTGGTGATGTGAGCTGCTTCATGTGCAACATGACGAAGCGTCTCACTGCTGAACCTCCAGCTTCAGAGACGTGACGTCACAGACGTGTGACGCAGTCAGAGTCTCCTCCGCTGTGTTCTCACTGCGCATGTTGCTGAGAAACGGCGCTCTGTTGGTCCTCAGCGTAGTCCTGGTGGTCGTTCCTCTCTGGGATGGAGCGTGGCACCGTGTTATATCTGCTGTACTATGATCAAAGGTTGTTGGTTGTTGGTGAGCTGCGGCTCAGAGAAGGTTGAAGAACTCTGGTTTAAGGGGACAGGTAGCATTAGCATTAGCATCTAAAACACAGTCAGAGCTGAGCTGCTGTCAGCAGTCATTAGTTCATTTCTTCCTTCTTTTATTTTTCATCTTAAGTTCTTCACTTGTTCCTCGCTGTCAATCATCTAGAGAGTGTGTGTGTGTGTGTGTGTGTGTGTGTGTGTGTGTGTGTGTGTGTGTGTGTGTGTGTGAGACAAGAGACAAAAAACAACCACAAAAAGACAAAACTACAACAGAAAGACACAAAACAACTCAACTACTTTCAGCCCCACGTTGTAAAAAACAAAGAAACCAGCTGAAGTCCTCAGAAGTCTGGTTTCTTTGTGAACGTGTTGTTGCAGCTCTTTAGAGCAGCAGACGTGTTTAGACTCTTCTCTCTGAGCCTCCTCTTCATAATTGGACTTAATCATCTGCTCTGACCATAAAAGCAGCGCCTGTGTGTTCAGGGAGAGAACGGAAATCAAACACATCCTCTGCATTATTCACCAGTTTCATCATCTGCATCTGTTCTCTTGAAACAATCTCTCCGTCTTTCTGCCTTTTCAGAGCTTCTTTGAGGGACAGTCGGCTCCGTGGGATTCGGCCAAAAAGGACGAGAACCGCATGAAGAATCGCTACGGAAACATCATCGCCTGTAGGTTCCACACACTGTGTGAAGGCTCGAGGGCACTGTGGCAGAGCACATCACTATGTTACTGGTATTCATGAATAACGAGCATGTGATGCTGTTGGTTTGGGTCTTACACACCGTCAGTTCTTATCATCACACACAACATGTTAGCGCTGAAGCTAATGTGCTAACGTCCCAGAAAGTTACTGCTGACAGCTGCTCACTTTCAGCTGCTGGCTGTCATCAACACACACACACACACACACACACACACACACACACACACTCTCTGTCCTGTGGTGCTGTAATTATGCTAATGAGGTGTGATAGAGGCCGAGGCTATGGTGGCCTGTAGGGACACACTTCGTATTCACACCAGCCGTTAAACCCCCCCCCCCCCACACACACACACCCCCACACACACACACACACACACACACACACACACCCCCACACACACACACAGGTCTGTTTGTTGGTGTGTGTCCTGTTAACAGTGTGTGACAGCAGTGACAGCCAATCAGCTGCGAGCATGACACCGGCTGACAGCGTCTTGTGAATTAATTTGTCTCTTGATTTATTTCTCATATTGTTTTAGATTTGACTTCCTGCAGGAACAGAAAACAAATCAATGGATAGAAAATAAACTTGTGAACTTATTTATGTAGTTTATTGTTTTTGAACAGCCTACGTGTACAAAAACATGAATCAAACCATTATATAAACTTCACCATCAGCAACACGTTATTAAAAACACATAATCCACAATACATCAATTCAAAATACAAGAATATAAATATGACATGTTGTACTTGTACTAGTACAAACCTGCAGCCTGTAATAAAGTAATAAAGTAGTAAAAGGAATTTACTCAGTTCGGTTAATGTTACGACGTTAGAAACATCAGCTGGTGCTAATAAAATGAGTAAATATACAAATGAAAGATATCTTTGTATAACCGACTATATTACACCAGTTATTTTCACTTAAACTTGTTTCATTTATATCAGAGCTGTATTCACCTGAAGAACTTAGAACCAGGGTTATTAATGTAACCTAAAAAGATGAAATAGTGGAGAACCAGTTTAATTTCAAACGTGGACGTTTAAAGACAACATCTGCAGATATTCATGATCTTTAATCAGTCTATTAACATGTAATAACTGGTTAATAACAGAAATGTGTGTTTATAACTCTTAACTCCTCTTGTAGACAGACAGCTGTATGAAATATTTAAATTTTATATTTTATAAGTTAGTAAACATTAATCTGTTTATAACTACGTTGCAGTCTAATATTTATATTCTATATAATTAATAATAAATACAAAATAATTAGTCAACCAATCAATGGACAGAAATCCGATCTGTAGCTCTCTCTGGTCCATTGATCGTCGTTCACTTTTAACTTTTTATTTGTTGACGAAAGTTTCACGTTTCTGTGAAACAGAACAAATAATAAACGTTCTGATAATGAGACACAATCTGTTTGTTAACTTAATGAGATTATTACGAGAGAGACAATGTATTGATTTATTCGTAGAAGCTCATTAGAGGTGATTATATTCAGCTTCACCACGGCAACGAGCTCGCCAATTAACGTGTGTGTGTGTGTGTGTGTGTGTGTGTGTGTGTGTGTGTGTGTGTGTGTGTGTGTGTGTGTGTGTGTGTGTGTGTGTGTGTGTGTGTGTGCGTGTTGCAGACGACCACTCTCGTGTGCGTCTGCAGCCTCAGGACGGAGACGGCGGCTCTGACTACATCAACGCCAACTATGTGGACGTGAGTGACACACACACACACACACACACACACTTTACTTTAGTTCCTTTAAAAGGTCGATCTGTAACGTCCTGTTTCCATGACGACGGTGGTCATCAGTCAGCTGCTGTTGACTGTAAACACACTCACTGAGGAGACGTGTGTTCACCAGCGTCCTGAGGCCATTTTGAGCTGCTTCATTTCTTACAATAAACAGAAAAGACCAAAGTTCTACAAAGAGTCCAGAGAGGAACACTTTGTAGGATCAGCTTCCTTCAGCTAGAAGTTAGGTAATGTGTCCATGATGATGATGATGATGAAGATGATGATGATGTCACTGACAGCTGTTCCTCCTCGGTTCTCTTCAGGGCTACCACAGACCGAACCACTACGTCGCTACTCAAGGTAAGAAGTGAAACACTGTCTTCTGATGTTGCTCTCTGTGTCCTCAGAGTAACAACTCTAACTGAACCCTAGTGTCTGTAGTAACAACTCTAACTGAACCCTAGTGTCTGTAGTAACACTAACTGAACCCTAGTGTCTGTAGTAACACTAACTGAACCCTAGTGTCTGTAGTAACTCTAACTGAACCCTAGTGTCTATAGTAACTCTAACTGAACCCTAGTGTCTGTAGTAACACTAACTGAACCCTAGTGTCTGTAGTAACTAACTGAACCCTAGTGTCTGTAGTAACACTAACTGAACCCTAGTGTCTGTAGTAACTAACTGAACCCTAGTGTCTGTAGTAACTCTTAACTGAACCCTAGTGTCTGTAGTAACAACTCTAACTGAACCCTAGTGTCTGTAGTAACAACTCTAACTGAACCCTAGTGTCTGTAGTAACACTAACTGAACCCTAGTGTCTGTAGTAACACTAACTGAACCCTAGTGTCTGTAGTAACTCTAACTGAACCCTAGTGTCTGTAGTAACACTAACTGAACCCTAGTGTCTGTAGTAACTCTAACTGAACCCTAGTGTCTGTAGTAACTCTAACTGAACCCTAGTGTCTGTAGTAACACTAACTGAACCCTAGTGTCTGTAGTAACTAACTGAACCCTAGTGTCTGTAGTAACTCTTAACTGAACCCTAGTGTCTGTAGTAACAACTCTAACTGAACCCTAGTGTCTGTAGTAACAACTCTAACTGAACCCTAGTGTCTGTAGTAACTCTAACTGAACCCTAGTGTCTGTAGTAACTCTAACTGAACCCTAGTGTCTGTAGTAACACTAACTGAACCCTAGTGTCTGTAGTAACTCTAACTGAACCCTAGTGTCTGTAGTAACTCTAACTGAACCCTAGTGTCTGTAGTAACTCTAACTGAACCCTAGTGTCTGTAGTAACAACACTAACTGAACCCTAGTGTCTGTAGTAACAACCCTAACTGAACCCTAGTGTCTGTAGTAACTCTAACTGAACCCTAGTGTCTGTAGTAACAACTCTAACTGAACCCTAGTGTCTGTAGTAACTCTAACTGAACCCTAGTGTCTGTAGTAACTCTAACTGAACCCTAGTGTCTGTAGTAACTCTAACTGAACCCTAGTGTCTGTAGTAACTCTTAACTGAACCCTAGTGTCTGTAGTAACACTAACTGAACCCTAGTGTCTGTAGTAACTCTAACTGAACCCTAGTGTCTGTAGTAACTCTTAACTGAACCCTAGTGTCTGTAGTAACTCTAACTGAACCCTAGTGTCTGTAGTAACACTAACTGAACCCTAGTGTCTGTAGTAACTCTAACTGAACCCTAGTGTCTGTAGTAACAACTCTAACTGAACCCTAGTGTCTGTAGTAACTCTAACTGAACCCTAGTGTCTGTAGTAACTCTAACTGAACCCTAGTGTCTGTAGTAACACTAACTGAACCCTAGTGTCTGTAGTAACTCTAACTGAACCCTAGTGTCTGTAGTAACTCTAACTGAACCCTAGTGTCTGTAGTAACAACACTAACTGAACCCTAGTGTCTGTAGTAACAACTCTAACTGAACCCTAGTGTCTGTAGTAACTCTAACTGAACCCTAGTGTCTGTAGTAACAACTCTAACTGAACCCTAGTGTCTGTAGTAACTCTAACTGAACCCTAGTGTCTGTAGTAACTCTAACTGAACCCTAGTGTCTGTAGTAACTCTAACTGAACCCTAGTGTCTGTAGTAACTCTTAACTGAACCCTAGTGTCTGTAGTAACACTAACTGAACCCTAGTGTCTGTAGTAACTCTAACTGAACCCTAGTGTCTGTAGTAACTCTTAACTGAACCCTAGTGTCTGTAGTAACTCTAACTGAACCCTAGTGTCTGTAGTAACTCTAACTGAACCCTAGTGTCTGTAGTAACACTAACTGAACCCTAGTGTCTGTAGTAACTCTAACTGAACCCTAGTGTCTGTAGTAACACTAACTGAACCCTAGTGTCTGTAGTAACACTAACTGAACCCTAGTGTCTGTAGTAACACTAACTGAACCCTAGTGTCTGTAGTAACTCTAACTGAACCCTAGTGTCTGTAGTAACACTAACTGAACCCTAGTGTCTGTAGTAACACTAACTGAACCCTAGTGTCTGTAGTAACTCTAACTGAACCCTAGTGTCTGTAGTAACTCTAACTGAACCCTAGTGTCTGTAGTAACACTAACTGAACCCTAGTGTCTGTAGTAACTCTAACTGAACCCTAGTGTCTGTAGTAACACTAACTGAACCCTAGTGTCTGTAGTAACACTAACTGAACCCTAGTGTCTGTAGTAACTCTAACTGAACCCTAGTGTCTGTAGTAACACTAACTGAACCCTAGTGTCTGTAGTAACACTAACTGAACCCTAGTGTCTGTAGTAACTCTAACTGAACCCTAGTGTCTGTAGTAACACTAACTGAACCCTAGTGTCTGTAGTAACTCTAACTGAACCCTAGTGTCTGTAGTAACACTAACTGAACCCTAGTGTCTGTAGTAACTCTAACTGAACCCTAGTGTCTGTAGTAACTCTAACTGAACCCTAGTGTCTGTAGTAACTCTAACTGAACCCTAGTGTCTGTAGTAACTCTAACTGAACCCTAGTGTCTGTAGTAACACTAACTGAACCCTAGTGTCTGTAGTAACTCTAACTGAACCCTAGTGTCTGTAGTAACTCTAACTGAACCCTAGTGTCTGTAGTAACTCTAACTGAACCCTAGTGTCTGTAGTAACACTAACTGAACCCTAGTGTCTGTAGTAACTCTAACTGAACCCTAGTGTCTGTAGTAACACTAACTGAACCCTAGTGTCTGTAGTAACTCTAACTGAACCCTAGTGTCTGTAGTAACTCTACAGCTGTAGTTACCAACACTGACCACAGGAGTCGCTGCACCAGCCAGACACATTTATATTGTCACCTGATGTTTCTGATATTTTAATATTTAACCTCTGACCTGAACATCAGCCCATTCAGGAAGAGCGACACCAGCAGTGTGTGTGTGTGTGTGTGTGTGTGTGTGTGTGTGTGTGTGTGTGTGTGTGTGTGTGTGTGTGTGTGTGTGTGTGTGTGTGTGTGTGTGTGTGTGTGTGTGTGTGTGTGTGTGTGTGTGTGTGTGTGTGTGTGCAAGCAGCAGATTCTCGCTGTAAAACACTTGAGGACAGGAAAGGATTAGCATGAACTAATTAGCTCGTCAAAACACAGACTGTCAACAGTGATTACAATTTTTTGCTGTGTGTGTGTGTGTGTGTGTGTGTGTGTGATTGTGTTTTTGTGTACGTGTACGTGCGCTTAATTTGAATTAATTAAAAGAGTCATTATAATTCATGTACAGCTCTGTTGTCGCCTGCTGATCCGCTGTCTAATATAAAGTTTACTCTGTGTGTGTGTGTGTGTGTGTGTGTGTGTGTGTGTGTGTGTGTGTGTGTGTGTGTGTGTGTGTGTGTGTGTGTGTGTGTGTTCTAGGTCCCATGCAGGAGACTGTGTATGATTTCTGGCGGATGGTTTGGCAGGAGAACACTGCTGCCATCGTCATGGTAACCAACCTGGTGGAGGTGGGGCGGGTGAGTCCACACACACACACACACACACACACACACACACACACACACACAGACACACACACACATACACACATACACTGATTGTTGTGACCATCTGGTTGTTTTCTCCTCTCTGATTAAGTTTGGGACTCCATTTCCCAGAGTGCAACTGTCAGGTGTCTTTGTTGTGTGACTCTCTGTGATGAGCTGATGTTGTGTATAAATACATCATATAGTACACTCTGACTCACAGAACTACAACTCAAACTGGTTTATATAGAACTCTAAACTAAAGGTACTGTATTCATAATACATACTATGTAATACTACAGAGAAGTATTACAAATGTGTATTACAAATGTATAACAAGATATGTTAACCGCTCACAGTTTGACTCCTTTAAAATATTCACTCGTTCCTTCTCCCAGAGGATGAACCCTCTAGACGGGAACCAGGCCTGTAGAGGGCGCTAGCAGACAGACAACGTGATCTGGGTTAAGGTTATGTAAATATATAGATATGTAAATATCTATATATTTACATATCTATATACGTATCAGCTTCAGGTTGATCGTAGTCTGGATATAAAACAAACGGTCTGAAGCTCAGGTATCTTCACCCTCTCACGAACCCAGCTCTCATTACCCAGAATGCACCAGGGATCTGTTCCCTGTTGCAGAGGGGGATTGTAGGATGGATCACTGACACACACACACACACACACACACACACACACTGTCACATTAGCCTGATTTGCCCCCCCCGCCCCGTTTTCTCCGTTCACCTCGTCGGTTGCTGTGGCGACATTGTAATTAGCTCAGCAGTAATTAGCTGTTAATGAGCGGGGGGGGCGGAGCTTCTAATGAGATTTTAATATCAGCTGTTTTTCTCTTGTTTAATTAACTTTGTTTCTGACTGTAATAATAAACAAGAGGTGTGTGTGTGTGTGTGTGTGTGTGTGTGTGTGTGTGTGTGTGTGTGTGTGTGTGTGTGTGTGTGTGTGTGTGTGTAGGTGAAGTGTTGTAAGTACTGGCCTGATGACACTGAGATCTATGGAGACATGAAGGTGACGCTGATTGAGACTCAGCTGCTCTCAGAGTACGTAATCCGGACCTTCGCTGTGGAGAAGGTACACACTCTAATGTACACACTATCATACTAAATATATATATGTATATAAATCAGTGCGGGCAAGTTAACGCGTTATTATAGTTTTTTTTTAATTATTAAGCGACATTTTTAACACAAGAACTGGCAGCGAGCGGTGAACAGCTGTTTGTGGCGTCTCTTCCGTCTCTTCCTGTTTCCTTCCCCTACAGTCCGCTGGGTCCTAAGTCCCTCCATGTACAGCTTCTCATCACCCTCTATGTACCAACGTACATTTATAACAAACACCACATGTTACGCTAATCAGCGTAGCATAGTGTCTGACCAACATACCAACAAATAAATGATTAATTTAAATTATTATTTAGGGTTTTTAAAGTGTTTAGTTTGTAATATGTATAATAATCACATCATTTAGTTATCACTACTGAGAGTTTAACAAACATAAAACATGACGTAGATAGGTTTCAGGTTTCAAGATGTTTATTTAAATTCATCTCTGACTCACATGAAGATAAAGTTGTGAACACCGGCTGAATATCTATGATCAGAATCATTATAACTGTGTTATAACTGCTGATGTGTGAAGAGAATCCTGCTGTTAACAAGAACCTGATGAGTTTAACGTGTTTAAACCAAATGTTGTTGACCTTTAGTTCATAGAGCAGTACACTACTTTTGAATTAATTATTGAATTTTGCACATAATAATGCAATTAATCGCAAAAGAATCATGCGATTAATCATGATTAAAAATTGTAATCGTTGACCAGCACTAGTATAAATATATAAATCAGGACAGAGGATCAATAGATGTGATCGTTACAGAGGGGCGTGGCTGAGATCAGAGAGATCCGTCAGTTCCATTTCACCGGTTGGCCGGATCACGGAGTTCCTCTTCACGCCACCGGCTTACTGGGATTCATCCGCCGGGTCAAAGCCAAGACTCCGCCCACCGCCGGGCCCACTGTGGTCCACTGCAGGTATGTAGATATAGATCACTGATGTTAACGATAGGCTATCAATATACCATATATATAATGTCTGTGTGTGTGTGTCTGTGTGTGTGTGTGTGTCTGTGTCTGTGTGTGTGTGTGTGTGTGTGTGTGTGTGTGTGTGTGTGTGTGTGTGTCTCAGTGCGGGAGCCGGGCGGACAGGCTGCTTCATCGTGATCGACATCATGCTGGACATGGCGGAGAGAGAAGGAGTCGTGGACATCTACAACTGTGTCCGAGAGCTGAGGGCACGAAGGGTTAACATGGTCCAGACTGAGGTACACACATACGCTCATAGAGGGACACCAGGGGACACCAGGGGCAACGCTCATAGAGGGACACCAGGGGACACCAGGGGCAACGCTCATAGAGGGACACCAGGGGCCACGCTCATAGAGGGACAACAGGGGCCAGGCTCATAGAGGGACACCAGGGGACACGTTCATAGAGGGACACCAGGGGACACGTTCATAGAGGGACACCAGGGGACACGTTCATAGAGGGACACCAGGGGACACGTTCATAGAGGGACACCAGGGGACACGTTCATAGAGGGACACCAGGGGCCACGCTCATAGAGGGACACCAGGGGCCAGGCTCATAGAGGGACACCAGGGGACACGTTCATAGAGGGACACCAGGGGACACGTTCATAGAGGGACACCAGGGGACACGTTCATAGAGGGACACCAGGGGACACGTTCATAGAGGGACACCAGGGGACAGGCTCATAGAGGGACACCAGGGGACACGTTCATAGAGGGACACCAGGGGACATGTTCATAGAGGGACACCAGGGGACACGTTCATAGAGGGACACCAGGGGACATGTTCATAGAGGGACACCAGGGGACACGTTCATAGAGGGACACCAGGGGACAGGCTCATAGAGGGACACCAGGGGCCACGCTCATAGAGGGACACCAGGGGACATGTTCATAGAGGGACACCAGGGGCCAGGCTCATAGAGGGACACCAGGGGACACGTTCATAGAGGGACACCAGGGGACACGTTCATAGAGGGACACCAGGGGCCAGGCTCATAGAGGGACACCAGGGGACACGTTCATAGAGGGACACCAGGGGACACGTTCATAGAGGGACACTAGGGGACACGTTCATAGAGGGACACCAGGGGACACGTTCATAGAGGGACACTAGGGGACACGTTCATAGAGGGACACCAGGGGACACGTTCATAGAGGGACACCAGGGGACACGTTCATAGAGGGACACCAGGGGACACGTTCATAGAGGGACACTAGGGGACACGTTCATAGAGGAACACCAGGGGACACGTTCATAGAGGGACACTAGGGGACACGTTCATAGAGAGACACCAGGGGACACGTTCATAGAGGGACACCAGGGGACACGTTCATAGAGGGACACACGTCGGGGATATGTGTTAATCTTTAATTCCCCCCCATCTCTGTCCAGGAGCAGTACGTATTCATCCATGACGCCATCTTGGAGGCGTGTCTCTGCGGTGACACAGCTATTCCGGCCAATCAGCTGCGGTCAGTTTACTATGAGATGAACCGATTGGATCCTCAGACCAACTCCAGTCAGATCAAAGAGGAGTTCAGGGTAAAGTATTATTATATTCTGTAGTTATATTCATTAATAAAGGTCAATAAACGATTAATTATGTTAGTATATATGTTAATAACCCGTTAATAAAGGTTAATAAACGATTAATTATGTTAGTATATATGTTAATAACCCGTTAATAAAGGTTAATAAATGATTAATTATGTCAGTATATATATTAATAACCCATTAATAAAGGTTAATAAATGATTAATTATGTTAGTCTATATGTTAATAACCCGTTAATAAAAGACAATATTGATCTTTATTGGTGATGTTATTGATCTTTATTGGTGATGTTGTTGATCTTTATTGGTGATGTTATTGATCTTTATTGGTGATGTTGTTGATCTTTATTGGTGTAGTTATTGATCGTTATTGGTGATAATATTGATCTTTATTGGTGATGATATTGATCTTTATTGGTGATAATATTGATCGTTATTGGTGATGATATTGATCTTTATTGGTGATGATATTGATCTTTATTGGTGATGATAATGATCTTTATTGGTGATGTTGTTGATCTTTATTGGTGATGATATTGATCTTTATTAGTGATGATATTGATCTTTATTGGTGATGATATTGATCTTTATTGGTGATGTTGTTGATCTTTATTGGTGATGATATTGATCTTTATTGGTGATGATATTGATCGTTATTGGTGATGATATTGATCTTTATTGGTGATGATATTGATCTTTATTGGTGATGATATTGATCTTTATTGGTGATGTTGTTGATCTTTATTGGTGATGATATTGATCTTTATTGGTGATGATATTGATCTGTATTGGTGATGTTATTGATCTTTATTGGTGATGTTGTTGATCTTTATTGGTGATGTTATTGATCTTTATTGGTGATGTTGTTGATCTTTATTGGTGATGTTGTTGATCTTTATTGGTGATGTTATTGATCTTTATTGGTGATGTTATTGATCTTTATTGGTGATGATATTGATCTTTATTGGTGATGATATTGATCTTTATTGGTGATGATATTGATCGTTATTGGTGATAATATTGATCTTTATTGGTGATGTTGTTGATCTTTATTGGTGATGATATTGATCTTTATTGGTGATGATATTGATCTTTATTGGTGATGATGTTGATCTTTATTGGTGATGTTGTTGATCTTTATTGGTGATGTTGTTGATCTTTATTGGTGATAATATTGATCTTTATCGGTGATGTTATTGATCTTTATCGGTGATGATATTGATCTTTATTGGTGATGATATTGATCTTTATTGGTGATGTTGTTGATCTTTATTGGTGATGATATTGATCTTTATTGGTGATGTTGTTGATCTTTATTGGTGATAATATTGATCTTTATTGGTGATGTTGTTGATCTTTATTGGTGATGATATTGATCTTTATTGGTGATGATATTGATCTTTATTGGTGATGATATTGATCTTTATTGGTGATGATATTGATCGTTATTGGTGATAATATTGATCTTTATTGGTGATGTTGTTGATCTTTATTGGTGATAATATTGATCTTTATTGGTGATGATATTGATCTTTATTGGTGATGATGTTGATCTTTATTGGTGATGTTGTTGATCTTTATTGGTGATGTTGTTGATCTTTATTGGTGATAATATTGATCTTTATCGGTGATGTTATTGATCTTTATCGGTGATGATATTGATCTTTATTGGTGATGATATTGATCTTTATTGGTGATGTTGTTGATCTTTATTGGTGATGATATTGATCTTTATTGGTGATGTTGTTGATCTTTATTGGTGATAATATTGATCTTTATTGGTGATGTTGTTGATCTTTATTGGTGATGATATTGATCTTTATTGGTGATGATATTGATCTTTATTGGTGATGTTGTTGATCTTTATTGGTGATGATATTGATCTTTATTGGTGATGATATTGATCTTTATTGGTGATGATATTGATCTTTATTGGTGATGATATTGATCGTTATTGGTGATAATATTGATCTTTATTGGTGATGTTGTTGATCTTTATTGGTGATGTTATTGATCTTTATTGGTGATGTTGTTGATCTTTATTGGTGTAGTTATTGATCGTTATTGGTGATGATATTGATCTTTATTGGTGATGATATTGATCTTTGTTGGTGATAATATTGATCGTTATTGGTGATGATATTGATCTTTATTGGTGATGATATTGATCTTTATTGGTGATGATATTGATCTTTATTGGTGATGTTGTTGATCTTTATTGGTGATGATATTGATCTTTATTGGTGATGATATTGATCTTTATTGGTGATGATATTGATCTTTATTGGTGATGTTGTTGATCTGTATTGGTGATGTTATTGATCTTTATTGGTGATGTTGTTGATCTTTATTGGTGATGTTATTGATCTTTATTGGTGATGTTGTTGATCTTTATTGGTGATGTTGTTGATCTTTATTGGTGATGTTATTGATCTTTATTGGTGATGTTATTGATCTTTATTGGTGATGATATTGATCTTTATTGGTGATGATATTGATCTTTATTGGTGATGATATTGATCTTTATTGGTGATAATATTGATCGTTATTGGTGATAATATTGATCTTTATTGGTGATGATATTGATCTTTATTGGTGATAATATTGATCGTTATTGGTGATGATATTGATCTTTATTGGTGATGATATTGATCTTTATTGGTGATGATATTGATCTTTATTGGTGATGATATTGATCTTTATTGGTGATGATATTGATCTTTATTGGTGATAATATTGATCGTTATTGGTGATGATATTGATCTTTATTGGTGATGATATTGATCTTTATTGGTGATAATATTGATCGTTATTGGTGATGATATTGATCTTTATTGGTGATGATATTGATCTTTATTGGTGATGATATTGATCTTTATTGGTGATGATATTGATCTTTATTGGTGACGTTGTTGATCTTTATTGGTGATGAAATTGATCTTTATTGGTGATGATATTGATCTTTATTGGTGATGTTGTTGATCTTTATTGGTCATGATATTGATCTTTATTGGTGATGATATTGATCTTTATTGGTGATGTTATTGATCTTTATTGGTGATAATATTGATCTTGATTGTTTGATTTGACTGATATCGGTGTATCTGTGCTCAGACTCTGAACATGGTGACGCCCACTCTGCGGGTGGAGGACTGCAGTATCGCTCTGTTGCCGAGGAACCACGAGAAGAACCGCTGCATGGACGTGTTACCTCCGGACCGCTGCCTTCCGTTCCTCATCACCATCGATGGAGAGAGCTCCAACTACATCAACGCTGCTCTGATGGACGTATGTAACCACCAGGGCCCTTTAGGGCCGCTAAGTTAATATTGATCATATTGTCACTTCTGTTATTATTATTTTCATATAATTTATGTATATTACAAAATAAATATTTATTTAATTGTATACTTTATATTTATGTAATATTAAAGACTTTGGGGCAGAAAGAGACAGACAGACAGAGTGGGTTAATGGGTTTAGAAACACTCACACAAATCATAGTATTGTCCTGAACATCCAACTCTACCATTTCACCAATAAACCACTCTGTTGTCATGGAAACCAACCAAACACTTGTCCACAGAGTGTGTGTGTGTGTGTGTGTGTGTTAGTTCAGAGCTCCTGTCATATTAAATATTCTGTTCATTGTTGTTGTTAATGCTGTTTGATGTCACTTCCTGCTGTATGACCATATATGGACGTGTGTTAATTGTTGCAGAGCTACAAGCAGCCATCAGCGTTCATCGTTACCCAGCATCCTTTGCCCAACACGGTGAAGGACTTCTGGCGTCTGGTCCTCGACTACCACTGTACGTCCATCGTGATGTTGAACGACGTCGACCCGGCTCAGGTACACACTAGACCAGGTCTCAGTGTAGACCAGGTCTCAGTATATAGTAGACCAGGTCTCAGTGTAGACCAGGTCTCAGTATAAAGTAGACCAGGTCTCAGTATAAAGTAGACCAGGTCTCAGTATGAAGTAGACCAGGTCTCAGTATAGACCAGGTCTCAGTATAAAGTAGACCAGGTCTCAGTATAGACCAGGTCTCTGTATTAATAGGGTCTCTCTGTGTCCCAGCTGTGTCCTCAGTACTGGCCTGAGAACGGCCTCCATCGTCTCGGGTCCCTGCAGGTGGAGTTCGTCTCTGCAGACCTGGAGGAGGACGTCATCAGCCGCATCTTCAGGATCTACAACACAGCCAGGGTGAGACCTCCTGTGACTGTCCCCACATATAGATAAACATAGATATATACAATGTCACTATATATATATACAATATATATAGATTTAAATCTACATCTTGAAACCTGCAAACCTATCTACGTCATGTTTTAATGTTTGTTAAACTCTCAGTAGTGATAACTAAATGATATGATTATTATACATATTACAAACTAAACACTTTAAAAACTCTAAAACAATAATTTAAATGAATCATTTATTGTTGGTGTGTTGGTCAGACGCTATGCTACGCTGATTAGCGTAACATGTGTGGTGTGTGTTATAAATGTACGTTGGTACATAGAGGGTGATGAGAAGCTGTACATGGAGGGACTTAGGACCCAGGGGACTGTAGGGGAAGGAAACAGGAAGAGACGGAAGTGGGTGAAATGGACCCCGATCAGAGAAGAGATCTATATTTTGTATTTATGCTTTTATGCCACACAAACAGCTGTTCACCGCTCGCTGCTGGTTCTTGTGTTGAAAACGCTTAATAATAAAAACAAAACTGCGTTAACGCACAATAAAATAATTGTCGGTGTTAATTAATTACTGCGTAAACGCGATAATAACGCGTTAACTTGCCCAGTACTAATATATATACGTATATATATATATGTATACATATATATATATGTATATATATATATATATACATATTATTTTTAATATTATATAGTGTAAGAGCCAGAAGTGTATATATTAGTTAATTGGAATATCGGGAATATGAACCATTTAATTTCCGAATTACGCTCATTGTGCAGGAACTAAAGATATGTAAAATATATTGAAAAGCATTTATGTTAATGTTTGACACTCGTTCGTGATTTAATGATGTTATGACGGCAGCCGGTGCATTCGGCACCAGAGCAGATCGTTTTTATATTATTTGTGTATTTATTTAACGCTTTGCTGCGTAAAATAAAGATAAAAGGAAAAGAGTTAAAAGATCTCCTGTCACTGTGTCTGCGGCTCATTTGCGGCTTAATAATGAACAACACCGACGGAACGCCACTACATATAGAATATTATATATATATATACATAAATATATATAGATATATTTAACATTAATAAAGTATCTATCGATACTGAATACATCTGTTTTTCTTCTGTCAGACGGGTGTAAAGAAAACCGTTAGATAATCCGCCATTTTGACTTGACAGAATGTTAACAATCACATAAAGAAGGTTCTGTTAGTTCCACGGTTTGACCTATAGGGGGCAGCACTGACCCGCCTTAGAGCGCATCCTACCGGAACCGGGAAAGAAGAAGAAGAGGAAGAAGAAGAAGTGCTTCCTGTTTCGGCCCTCAGTGTCGGCTGTACTTTATATATAGATATATATATAATAGACTAACATCATCTTAAACAGTATCCAGATACAATATCTAAGATCAGGGCTGGTTCTACTGCTCAGAGCCTAGACTGTTTTAAGATAACAGTTAGTGGCTGAATGGGTGTGAATGGGTGAATGGGTGAATGGGTGTGAATGGGTGAATGAGGGTGAATGGGTGAATGGGGGTGAATGGGTGAATGGGGGTGAATGGGTGTATGGGTGTGAATGGGTGAATGGGTGTGAATAGGTGAATGGGGGTGAATGGGTGAATGGGTGTGAATGGGTGAATGGGTGTGAATGGGGTGAATGGGGGTGAATGGGTGTGAATGGGTGAATGGGGGTGAATGGGTGTGAATGGGTGAATGGGGGTGAATGGGTGAATGGGGGTAAATGGGGGTGAATGGGTGAATGGGGGTAAATGGGGGTGAATGGGTGAATGGGGGTGAATGGGTGTGAATGGGTGAATGGGTGTGAAGGGGTGAATGGGTGTGAATGGGTGTGAATGGGTGAATGGGGGTGAATGGGTGAATGGGTGTGAATGGGTGAATGGGGGTGAATGGGTGAATGGGTGAATGGGTGTGAATAGGTGAATGGGGGTGAATGGGTGAATGGGGGTGAATGGGTGAATGGGTGAATGGGTGTGAATGGGTGAATGGGTGTGAATGGGGTGAATGGGGGTGAATGGGTGTGAAGGGGTGAATGGGTGTGAATGGGTGAATGGGGGTGAATGGGGGTAAATGGGGTGAATGGGTGAATGGGTGTGAATGGGTGTGAATGGGTGAATGGGGGTGAATGGGGTGAATGGGTGAATGGGGGTAAATGGGGTGAATGGGGGTGAATGGGTGAATGGGTGAATGGGGGTGAATGGGTGAATGGGGGTGAATGGGGGTAAATGGGGGTGAATGGGTGAATGGGGGTAAATGGGGGTGAATGGGTGAATGGATGTGAATGGGGGTGAATGGGTGTGAATGGGGGTGAATGGGTGAATGGTGATTTGTAGAGAGACACAAGTGCAGTCCTTCCCTTCTTACCTTTGTTACTTTCCTTCACTCGTTTCCTTCGCTGTCACATGCATCTTCCTTTCCTTTCTTAACACTTTCTTCCCTTCGTTTCCTTCCTTTGCATACCTGCTTTCCTTCCTATGTCCTTCTTATATTTTCCTTTTCTTACCTCCTCGTTTCTATTTTGTAAATCCTACTTTCTGTTCCCTTCCTTGTTTCCTCACCTCCTTCCTTCCTCTCAGGGCTGGGTGTGTTTGATTTGACTTGAGGGTGTGTTTGATTTCTCCACCCTTCCTGACGTTTGGGCGAGCTTGTTTTGAGCGTCCTCTCCTCCCTGTCTCCTCCAGCCTCAGGACGGGTACCGGATGGTGCAGCAGTTCCAGTTCCTCGGCTGGCCGATGTACCGAGACACGCCGGTCTCCAAGAGGTCCTTCTTAAAACTGGTCCACCAGGTGGACAAGTGGCAGGAAGAGTACGACGGAGGGGAAGGACGCACGGTGGTGCACTGCCTGTAAGAGTACTACTGATACTACTGCGGGTCCTTCAGTACATAGACAGTACACTAATACTACTACTGATATTGCAGTATAGTACTGGAGACAGTACACTAATACAAAAAGTACTAATTATGCTGAGCTGTTTTCTTGAGTTCATCAGTGATACTTTGTCTCCATCTAGTGGAGGAAACATGGAAACACTCTGACTGTAATATCTTCTCTGCTTGTTTCCTTTCCTCTCTCCTCTCTCCTCTCTCCTCTCTCCTCAGGAATGGAGGCGGTCGTAGTGGAGTCTTCTGTAGCATCAGTATAGTTTGTGAGATGCTACGACAGCAACGCTGCGTTGATGTTTTTCACGCCGTGAAAACTTTGAGAAACAACAAACCAAACATGGTGGACCTGCTGGTAAGTAACACACACACACACACACACACACACACACACACACACACTCTCTGGTGACCTCGTGCCTCTGTGTGTCTCTACAGGAACAGTATAAGTTCTGTTATGAAGTCGCTCTGGAGTATCTCAACTCTGCTTAACATCAACGAGAGACACTCGTCATCATCATCCTCCTCTTCCTCACAGTCTGACAGGAGGAAGAGGAAGCAGATGAGGACAGAGGAGAGAGGAAAGGAGAAAAGGAAGAGGAGGTGAACTACTGACTGAAGGAGAAGAGGAGGAAGAGGAGGAAGAGGAGGAGAATGTTTTTGCACTGACTTGTGTCTGGAGGAGAGAATATGACTTCAGTATAAATACATTAATAAATGCATAAATAAATAGATCAAAGCTTAAATGAAGCTGCTGGTCCTGACCTTCATGGACAGGATTCTAGGCTCAGCCGGCGGTGGAGAACCTCAGGTTCGGGGGTCTCGGGATCCCCTCTCTGCTGTTTGCGGATGATGTGGTCCCGTTGGCCTCCTCGGGTCGTGACCTCCAGCGTTCACTGGGGCGGTTTGCAGCCGAGTGTGAAGCGGGATGAGAGTCTCTGAAACCGGTGCATCGCTCCCTCCCGGTGGGGACGGAGTGCCGACCTCAAGCGAAGGAGTCCAGGACCTCGAGGTCTTGTTCAGTGAGGGTGCGATGGAGCGGGAGGTCGACAGGCTGCAGCAGTAGAGCCGGCGCTGCACCGGTCGGGCTACGTTCCCTCACCGCGGTCACCAGCTCTGGGTCGTGACCTTAAGGACGAGGTCGACCCCGGGCGAGAGGAGGAAGAGGGATGGATGCTTCAATAAATGTTTGAATACAGAAATAAATAAATAAAAGAATAAATAAATGCTGAAATAAAGGTTTGGTCACAGTCGGCTGCTGCTGCCTTGCTCAGTAACGCTCTGGCAGCAGACCGGCAGCCTGAGGCTGCTTCTGTCTGGCTCCTCTACTCGACCAATCCTGCTGAAGAACCCGGCTCATTAGCATACGGACACAGAAACAAATGAAGAAATAGATTTATTCATTCATTTCAGCATTTATTTATTCTTTTATTTATTCATTTCTGTATTTACTTATACATTTATTAATGAATTGATTTATTTATACTTAAGACATTTTTCGTCCATTTGTTGTTTTTATTTGTTTTAAAATGAACCAAAACATCCGAGTGGAGCGTCTGTTAAATAAAGGATCTGAACTCACCTGAGGCCCCGAGGAGCCTAAAGGACTTTATTATGTTTAAATATATGTGTGTATAAATATATAGAGACTTCATGTTTATGACAAGAGTCATCATTAAATCGGATTCATCACTTAAACTGAAAAATCAAATCAATCACCTGATGAATTAAGGTCCACTTCCTCGTGTTTGTTCCAGAGCTTTCAGTCGTTCTGAGGATGAAAACGGTGTCGTACGGTCAAGAGCTCTGGAAGAAGGTAGTAAGGAGCCCTTTAGTTGAGATTCATTCGTTACCATCTTAAGATATGTAAACATTTAGCTCTTCTTCTGTGGTGTTTGATCAGTTAAATCCACAACCCCTCCCCTGGTCTGGTCCCCTTCAGGTCCTGGTCTCTGAGGTCCTGTTTGTTTGCTCCTTGGTTGGTGGTTTTTAAGAAGGAGGATCTGTTAATAGTGTACATAGAGCCGGAGGAAGCAGGAAGAAGAATATTTATTCCTTCAGTTGTTTTCAGTGTCGATGTCGTCGTCGTTCTTGTGAAGCGCACAGAGAGACAATCAAGTCCGACAGTTCTAATGTTAGAGCAGCAAACGACCCAACCCTGGTTAGATATGGCTCTGGTCGGTGTAACCCTGGTTATACATGGCTCTGGTCGGTGTAACCCTGGTTAGATATGGCTCTGGTCGGTGTAACCCTGGTTATACATGGCTCTGGTCGGTGTAACCCTGGTTATACATGGCTCTGGTCAGTGTAACCCTGGGTATATATGGCTCTGGTTGGTGTAACCCTGGTTATATATGGCTCTGAGTCTGTGTAACCCTGGTTATACATGGCTCTGGTCGGTGTAACCCTGGTTATATATGGCTCTGGTCGGTGTAACCCTGGTTATACATGGCTCTGGTCGGTGTAACCCTGGTTATACATGGCTCTGGTCAGTGTAACCCTGGTTATATATGGCTCTGGTTGGTGTAACCCTGGTTATATATGGCTCTGAGTCTGTGTAACCCTGGTTATACATGGCTCTGGTTGGTGTAACCCTGGTTATATATGGCTCTGGTCGGTGTAACCCTGGTTATACATGGCTCTGGTCGGTGTAACCCTGGTTATATATGGCTCTGGTCGGTGTAACCCTGGTTATACATGGCTCTGGTCGGTGTAACCCTGGTTATACATGGCTCTGGTCGGTGTAACCCTGGTTAGATATGGCTCTGGTCGGTGTAACCCTGGTTATACATGGCTCTGGTCGGTGTAACCCTGGTTATACATGGCTCTGGTCGGTGTAACCCTGGTTATATATGGCTCTGGTCGGTGTAACCCTGGTTATACATGGCTCTGGTCGGTGAAACCCTGGTTATACATGGCTCTGGTCAGTGTAACCCTGGTTATACATGGCTCTGGTCAGTGTAACCCTGGTTATATATGGCTCTGGTTGGTGTAACCCTGGTTATATATGGCTCTGAGTCTGTGTAACCCTGGATATATATGGCTCTGGTCGGTGTAACCCTGGTTATACATGGCTCTGGTCGGTGTAACCCTGGTTATATATGGCTCTGAGTCTGTGTAACCCTGGATATATATGGCTCTGGTCGGTGTAACCCTGGTTATATATGGCTCTGAGTCTGTGTAACCCTGGATATATATGGCTCTGAGTCTGTGTAACCCTGGATATATATGGCTCTGGTCGGTATAACCCTGGTTATATATGGCTCTGAGTCTGTGTAACCCTGGATATATATGGCTCTGGTCGGTGTAACCCTGGTTATATATGGCTCTGGTCGGTGTAACCCTGGTTATATATGGCTCTGGTGCAGACGAGAACATTATTGTAATGAAAGCTTTTATTTATGTTGTATGATTCCAAAATACTGCAAATAAAAATATGTATACACTCTTCAACTGGAGTCAGTCACCGCACTGTGTGTGTGTGTGTGTGTGTGTGTGTGTGTTAATTAACTTTAACATGTTTTCATTTAGAAATTATTGTATTTTCAGACAAAATATATATATATATATATATATATATATATATATATATATATATACATAAATATATGGGTTAGGGTTATATTTATAAATATTTATGAATACATATAAATATACATATATTTATATATATTTATGTATACATATATATACATAAATATATATGTATATATATATTAGTGCTGGGCAACGATACAATTTTTAATCGCGATTAAATGAATAGAATTTTACGCACGGGCTGCACGGTGTTTTTTAGATTTTTACTGGCTAAAGACTGTAAATCACCACGAGGCTTCTACCGCCGTGTTCCTGAGACTCTGACGCTCGAACAAGGTGACATTTTCTAAAGTTGACCAATCAGGCTGGCTGAGCTTCCAATACACACATGAAGACTGGAGCTCAGACGAGAGTGGATGCTTCCAATGGAGTAAGATATACACTGATATTTACACATCTGATCAAATCTCACACGTGTTTCTGTTATTATAACATCAACATTATTAAAATAGACCTTGTAGTTACAGAACTACAGTCTTTTTGGAATGGGTAACCAATTTTCGAGCAGAGGCCTAAAAATAGGGCTCGGTATTAAAAGGACTTATTCAGGTTCTTGTTAACAGCAGGATTCTCTTCACACAGCAGCAGTTATAACACAGTTATAATGATTCTGATCATAGATATTCAGCCGGTGTTCACAACTTTATCTTCATGTGAGTCAGAGATGAATTTAAATATACATCTTGAAACCTGCAAACCTATCTACGTCATGTTTTAATGTTTGTTAAACTCTCAGTAGTGATAACTAAATGATATGATTATTATACATATTACAAACTAAACACTTTAAAAACTCTAAAACAATCATTTAAATGAATCATTTATTGTTGGTGTGTTGGTCAGACGCTATGCTACGCTGATTAGCGTAACATGTGTGGTGTGTGTTATAAATGTACGTTGGTACATAGAGGGTGATGAGAAGCTGTACATGGAGGGACTTAGGACCCAGGGGACTGTAGGGGAAGGAAACAGGAAGAGACGGAAGTGGGTGAAATGGACCCCGATCAGAGAAGAGATCTATATTTTGTATTTATGCTTTTATGCCACACAAACAGCTGTTCACCGCTCGCTGCTGGTTCTTGTGTTGAAAACGCTTAATAATAAAAATAAAACTGCGTTATCGCACAATAAAATAATTGTCGGTGTTAATTAATTACTGCGTAAACGCGATAATAACGCGTTAACTTGCCCAGTACTAATATATATACGTATATATATATGTATACATATATATATGTATATATATATATATATATATACATATTATTTTTAATATTATATAGTGTAAGAGCCAGAAGTGTATATATTAGTTAATTGGAATATCGGGAATATGAACCATTTAATTTCCGAATTACGCTCATTGTGCAGGAACTAAAGATATGTAAAATATATTGAAAAGCATTTATGTTAATGTTTGACACTTGTTCGTGATTTAATGATGTTATGACGGCAGCCGGTGCATTCGGCACCAGAGCAGATCGTTTTTATATTATTTGTGTATTTATTTAACGCTTTGCTGCGTAAAATAAAGATAAAAGGAAAAGAGTTAAAAGATCTCCTGTCACTGTGTCTGCGGCTCATTTGCGGCTTAATAATGAACAACACCGACGGAACGCCGCTACATATAGAATATTATATATATATATACATAAATATATATAGATATATTTAACATTAATAAAGTATCTATCGATACTGAATACATCTGTTTTTCTTCTGTCAGACGGGTGTAAAGAAAACCGTTAGATAATCCGCCATTTTGACTTGACAGAATGTTAACAATCACATAAAGAAGGTTCTGTTAGTTCCACGGTTTGACCTATAGGGGGCAGCACTGACCCGCCTTAGAGCGCATCCTACCGGAACCGGGAAAGAAGAAGAAGAGGAAGAAGAAGAAGTGCTTCCTGTTTCGGCCCTCAGTGTCGGCTGTACTTTAGTGTTTACCTTAAATCTGTTGTTTTGTTGATCAGAGACTCCTCACGCGCTCAGCAGGTAAAACGGACACTTTTATTTCATCAGTTGGGTTAATGTGGAAGTAGCTGCTGTTAGCATTGTGCTAATGCTAACTGTGCTAACGCTAACTGTGCTAACGCTAATTGTGCTAATGCTAATTGTGCTAACGCTTACTGTGAGTGGAGATTAAACAAGACGGAGCGAATTAAGTAAATTGTGCTGTTCTGAGAGAGAGAGAGACACAGACACAGAGAGAGAGAGCGAGAGAGAGACACACACAGAGAGAGAGAGACACAGAGAGAGAGAGAGAGACACACACACAGAGAGAGAGAGACACACAGAGAGAGAGAGAGACACAGAGAGAGAGGGAGAGAGAGAGACACAGACAGAGAGAGAGAGAGAGAGAGAGAGAGACACAGAGAGAGAGAGAGAGACACAGACACACAGAGAGAGAGAGACACAGAGAGAGAGGGAGAGAGAGAGACACAGAGAGAGAGAGAGAGAGAGACACACACACACACACACACACACACACACACACAGAGAGAGGGAGACACAGAGAGAGAGAGAGACACACACACACACACACACAGAGAGAGAGATGGACGGACAGCATCACAAATGAATGCTCAGCTGCAGCACCAGAGGTGCAGCGTTGAAGTTGTTCAACATGGTTTCACAGTCGGGATGTTTTCCTGGCGTCTGGAGCGACGGGTTCATCCCGAGTCAGACGAGGAACTACCGGAACTATCAGTGAAGTGTGATCAATGTGCTGCTACATCTGAGGTACATGTAGTACTTTATACTGTACTACATCTGAGGTACATGTAGTACTTTATACTGTACTACATCTCAGAGGTACATGTAGTACTTTATACGGTACTACATCTCAGAGGTACATGTTGTACTTTATACTCTACTACACATGAATGCAGCAGTACCAGTAATCCAGACTGGTTGATTAATAAATGTTTCAGAGATGTCGTCTGGACTCCTGGAGCCTCCTGCAGGAGGAGAAGAGCTGTGTGTCTTCCTGCTGAGAGACGAAGGAGAGGAGGAGACGAGGAGGGAGGAGAGGAGGAAGGAGGTGGGCTGTCAGTGGGAGAGTCCGGAGGAGGAGAGGAGGGAGGTCGGCTGTCAGAGTGACTCAGCAGAGAGGAGAGATGCTGCTGTTCAGGTGGATCTACTGACTCAGCAGCTCAGCTGGAGACACACAGGTGAGACACGAGTCCAGCAGGACTCTACTGTGTTCTACTGGGAGCACTGGTTCTACCAGGCCTCCCACAATTTAGTCTAGACTTTATTCATTCTAGACCCAAAGACTTTATTCTAGACCTAAAGACTTTATTCTGGACCTGAAGACTTTATTCTAGACCTAAAGACTTTATTCTAGACCTAAAGACTTTATTCTGGACCTGAAGACTTTATTCTAGACCTAAAGACTTTATTCTAGACCTAAAGACTTTATTCTAGACCTGAAGACTTTATTCTAGACCTAAAGACTTTATTCTAGACCTAAAGACTTTATTCTGGACCTGAAGACTTTATTCTAGACCTAAAGACTTTATTCTAGACCTAAAGACTTTATTCTGGACCTGAAGACTTTATTCTAGACCTAAAGACTTTATTCTAGACCTAAAGACTTTATTCTGGACCTGAAGACTTTATTCTAGACCTGAAGACTTTATTCTAGACCTAAAGACTTTATTCTAGACCTAAAGACTTTATTCTGGACCTGAAGACTTTATTCTAGACCTAAAGACTTTATTCTAGACCTAAAGACTTTATTCTGGACCTGAAGACTTTATTCTAGACCTGAAGACTTTATTCTGGACCTAAAGACTTTATTCTGGACCTGAAGACTTTATTCTAGACCTGAAGACTTTATTCTAGACCTAAAGACTTTATTCTAGACCTAAAGACTTTATTCTGGACCTGAAGACTTTATTCTAGACCTAAAGACTTTATTCTAGACCTAAAGACTTTATTCTAGACCTGAATACTTTATTCTAGACCTGAAGACTTTATTCTAGACCTAAAGACTTTATTCTAGACCTGAATACTTTATTCTAGACCTAAAGACTTTATTCTAGACCTAAAGACTTTATTCTAGACCTGAAGACTTTATTCTAGACCTGAAGACTTTATTCTAGACCTAAAGACTTTATTCTAGACCTGAATACTTTATTCTAGACCTAAAGACTTTATTCTAGACCTTAAGACTTTATTCTAGACCTAAAGACTTTATTCTAGACCTAAAGACTTTATTCTAGTCCTGAATACTTTATTCTAGACCTAAAGACTTTATTCTAGACCTAAAGACTTTATTCTAGACCTGAATACTTTATTCTAGACCTAAAGACTTTATTCTAGACCTAAAGACTTTATTCTAGACCTAAAGACGTTATTCTAGACTTGAATACTTTATTCTAGACCTAAAGACTTTATTCTAGACCTAAAGACTTTATTCTAGACTTGAATACTTTATTCTAGACCTGAATACCTTATTCTAGACCTAAAGACTTTATTCTAGACTTGAATACTTTATTCTAGACTTGAATACATTATTCTAGACTTGAATACATTATTCTAGACCTGAATACTTTATTCTGGACCTGAATACTTTATTCTGGACCTGAATACTTTATTCTAGACCTAACGACTTTATTCTAGACCTGAATACTTTATTCTGGACCTGAATACTTTATTCTGGACCTGAATACTTTATTCTAGACCTGAATACTTTATTCTAGACTTGAATACTTTATTCTAGACCTGAATACTTTATTCTAGACCTGAATACTTTATTCTAGACCTAAAGACTTTATTCTAGACCTGAATACTTTATTCTAGACTTGAATACTTTATTCTAGACCTGAATACTTTATTCTAGACCTGAATACTTTATTCTGGACCTGAATACTTTATTCTAGACCTAAAGACTTTATTCTAGACCTGAATACTTTATTCTAGACTTGAATACTTTATTCTAGACCTGAATACTTTATTCTAGACTTGGATACTTTATTCTAGACCTGAATACTTTATTCTAGACTTGAATACTTTATTCTAGACCTGAATACTTTATTCTAGACCTGAATACTTTATTCTAGACTTGAATACTTTATTCTGGACCTGAATACTTTATTCTGGACCTGAATACTTTATTCTAGACCTGAATACTTTATTCTAGACTTGAATACTTTATTCTAGACTTGAATACTTTATTCTAGACCTGAATACTTTATTCTAGACCTGAATACTTTATTCTAGACCTGAATACTTTATTCTAGACTTGAATACTTTATTCTGGACCTGAATACTTTATTCTGGACCTGAATACTTTATTCTAGACCTGAATACTTTATTCTAGACCTGAATACTTTATTCTAGACTTGAATACTTTATTCTGGACCTGAATACTTTAATCTAGACCTGAATACTTTATTCTAGACTTGAATACTTTATTCTAGACTTGAATACTTTATTCTAGACCTGAATACTTTATTCTGGACCTGAATACTTTATTCTAGACCTGAATACTTTATTCTAGACTTGAATACTTTATTCTGGACCTGAATACTTTATTCTAGACCTGAATACTTTATTCTAGACTTGAATACTTTATTCTAGACCTGAATACTTTATTCTAGACTTGAATACTTTATTCTAGACTTGAATACTTTATTCTAGACCTGAATACTTTATTCTAGACTTGAATACTTTATTCTAGACCTGAATACTTTATTCTGGATGGTTTAATCCTCCCGATGTTAAAACTCTGCAGGTTCGTCTGCGATGCTGCTGCAGTGTTTTGCAGTCAGACCTGATGGACCAGACGGTGGTGCTCTGCTGCAGCACTGCACCACCAACCGGACCAGAACCAGAACCAGACCCATCAAACCCACACAGTCCAGACCCAGGTCCCAGAGGAGACTTCAGAGGTCTAAAGCCGTCAAACAAGGTTCTTCTCAACGTCACTACCGTCGTGTGTCGCCTGTTACTGACATCCAACAGGAGGAAGAAGAAGAGGAGGAGGAGGAGGAGGAGGAGGAGGAGGAGGAGGAGGAGGAGGAGGAGGAGGAGGAAGAGGAAGAAGAGGAGGTGGAGGAGGAAGAGGTGGAGGAGGACACAGGTGATCCCACCTGGACTCCACCTGAAGGAGGTGAGTGGAGAAGTCTGTCTTCATTCATGATCAAATATCAGACTTCAAAATATAATTTTATTTAGTTTATATAGTTTAGTATATATTATATACATATATTTAAAAACATAAAATGATTGATCAGATTTCATTGAAACACATGATTTATTAAGCAGAAGGAAAAATATTATTTATTTATTTTATATCCATTTTATCAATATATAATTTCTTGTTTTATTTGTGATTATCTTTTATGTCTTTTACATTTTTATATATTCTTTTATCAATAATAATGGAGTTTCTTGTATTTTATTTTGTCATTTTTTATTTACTTTAATTTACTTTATTCATGTTTATATTAAGTGTATTCATTTTAAAGGATTATGTCATCTCTATTATGACACATCAGCGTCATAATAAAGTTTGTTATGAAGTATTAACTCCCTACTCTCCGCCCCCCCAGCTGTGAACTCACACCCGGACCAGGAGGTCCAGCTGGACTCAGACTCCCATCATGCACCTGTGGGTGCGGTGAAGCTGGAGCCCGACAGCACCGTGTGTGACGTGTGTGGTAAAGTGATGAAGAACAAGTCTAGTCTGGCCCGACACTCCTTCATCCACACGGGAAAGAAGCCGTTCGGCTGCCATCTTTGTGAACTCCGCTTCAACCGCAGAGACAACCTGCAGCACCACCTGAGCCGCCTGCACCCGAACGGTGTCGCCAAGCTGGAGAAGCAGCGCGCGGTTCAGGCCTGGCTGTGCGCGGCGTGCGGTAAGACCTTCAGCTGCAGGTCCAGGCTGAAGACCCACGAGGTCATCCACTCGGGGATCAAACCTCACCGCTGTGACGTCTGCCCCAAAGCCTACATGAGGACCAACGACCTCGAGCACCACAAGAAGATCGCTCACGTCCGCGGCGCCGGCGAGCCGCAGACGCCGAGCTCGCTGCTCTGCGACCTCTGCGGCAAAGAGTTCAAGTGCCGGTCGCAGCTGGCAGTCCACTTCCAGACTCACACCGGTGAACGGCCGCACCTCTGCGACGTCTGCGGACGCAAGTTTGGCCGTCAGTACCAGCTGAAGCGCCACAAGGTCCTGGTTCACGCCAACCGGGCCGACAGCCACGAGAACCCGCCGCCCGACTCGCGGTTTGCCTGCGGCATCTGCGGTAAGCGGCTGAAGTCCGAGGCACTGCTCGCCGCTCACTCCCGCATCCACTCGGGCGACAAGCCTCACCGCTGCGGCGTCTGTATGCGCGGCTTCCAGCGCGCCACCTGCCTGAAGCAGCACCACCTGCGCATCCACCTGAGGGTGAAAGTCAACGAGGCGTCGCACGCCGCGGGCCGCCGGAGGAGCGCGGCGCCGGTCAAAGTGTTCCCGTGTCCGATCTGCGGCAAGGTTTTCAAATTCAAGTCGCTGCTGGCGAGTCACTCGCTGATCCACAGCGATAACCGACCGTACGGCTGCGACTTCTGCAGCCGTAGCTTTCGGCGCCTCGGACACCTGAAGAGGCACCGCGAGGTCGTCCACGCCGACGGGGCGAAGCTGCCGCAGAGCTTCGTCTGTCACATCTGTGGCAAAGACAAGAAGTGCCGCTCGCAGCTCGCCAGACACGTGGTCGTCCACACCGGAGAGCGTCCGTTCGCCTGCGACCTCTGCGCTGCGCGTTTCAACCGCAGAGGGAACTTGCAGCAGCACAGGAAACGCATGCATGGTGTGGGGGCGGAGCCTGTGGAGGAGGCCCCGCCCATCCTGTTTGACGACGACATGACGCCCGCTCTGACTTACAAACAGGAAGAGACGGTGGTGGCCGTCGACGACATGGAGGTCGTCACTGAGCATGCTCAGTTCTCCTGAGCTTAGACCCTTACACGAGGTTCTATTGACAGAACGCTGCTAGAACCTCAGGAGAACTTTGTCTTAAAGATCAATTCTGTTCTGTTTCTTTAATAAAGATGTGATCAGAGATCAAGAATCAATTCATCATTATTGTTTCTGTTCTTCTGTTCAGCCTGAAATCTGCTCAACTGTAAAGCTCCTCCTCTCCTCCACCTCCTCCTCTCCACCTCCTCCTCCTCTCCTCCACCTCCTCCTTTCCTCCTCCTCCTCCACTTCCTCCTCATCTTCTTCCTCACAATGGAACACTGGACCTTCCTTTGTTAGCTCCTTTAGCGTAGGAAACACTGGACCTGCCTTTGTTAGCTCCTTTAGCGTAGGAAACACTGGACCTGCCTTTGTTAGCTCCTTTAGCGTAGGAAACACTGGACCTTCCTTTGTTAGCTCCTTTAGCGTAGGAAACACTGGACCTGCCTTTGTTAGCTCCTTTAGTGTAGGAAACACTGGACCTTCCTTTGTTAGCTCCTTTAGCGTAGGAAACACTGGACCTTCCTTTGTTAGCTCCTTTAGTGTAGGAAACACTGGACCTTCCTTTGTTAGCTCCTTTAGCGTAGGAAACACTGGACCTTCCTTTAGTAGCTCCTTTAGCGTAGGAAACACTGGACCTTCCTTTGTTAGCTCCTTTAGCGTAGGAAACACTGGACCTTCCTTTGTTAGCTCCTTTAGCGTAGGAAACACTGGACCTTCCTTTAGTAGCTCCTTTAGCGTAGGAAACACTGGACCTTCCTTTGTTAGCTCCTTTAGCGTAGGAAACACTGGACCTTCCTTTAGTAGCTCCTTTAGCGTAGGAAACACTGGACCTTCCTTTAGTAGCTCCTTTAGCGTAGGAAACACTGGACCTTCCTTTGTTAGCTCCTTTAGCGTAGGAAACACTGGACCTTCCTTTAGTAGCTCCTTTAGCGTAGGAAACACTGGACCTTCCTTTGTTAGCTCCTTTAGCGTAGGAAACACTGGACCTTCCTTTGTTAGCTCCTTTAGTGTAGGAAACACTGGACCTTCCTTTAGTAGCTCCTTTAGCGTAGGAAACACTGGACCTTCCTTTGTTAGCTCCTTTAGCGTTTTTCGTGAGTTGCTCTCTCAGGTTTTTTGATTCTGTCATTTGGCGTTTCGTGAGATCTGAGCGTATATAGACTGCTGTACACTTCATGTTCGCTGTGTCTTAGTTCGGTTGCTTTTGCTAGTCACCGTTTCTTCTCTGCGAGGGTGTTGAGCTCCACTTTGAGTATCCGGTGTTTGCTGTTAGAATTGGTACTCTAGTAGAGGGTAGACTTGATCTTGATGATTCATTTGAATTCGTCCTTGACCAAGTGCTGTGCTGAGTTTACGTCCTCCTCTGCCAAACTCTTCAGGAAGGTTGTAGAATATTCGGTTATTCTTTCTGAGTTGTATCTCCTTGAGTTCTGAGAGTTCCTGTCTGACCTGCCTGGAGATTATGGCCCTATCTAGGTTGGTGGGTTGACTTGTTATCTAGGTTGGTGGGTTGACTTGTTATCTAGGTTGGTGGGTTGACTTGTTGTCTAGGTTGGTGGGTTGACTTGTTGTCTAGGTTGGTGGGTTGACTTGTTATCTAGGTTGGTGGGTTGACTTGTTGTCTAGGTTGGTGGGTTGGCTTGTTGTCTAGGTTGGTGGGTTGACTTGTTATCTAGGTTGGTGGGTTGACTTGTTGTCTAGGTTGGTGGGTTGACTTGTTATCTAGGTTGGTGGGTTGACTTGTTGTCTAGGTTGGTGGGTTGACTTGTTATCTAGGTTGGTGGGTTGACTTGTTATCTAGGTTGGTGGGTTGGCTTGTTATCTAGGTTGGTGGGTTGACTTGTTATCTAGGTTGGTGGGTTGACTTGTTGTCTAGGTTGGTGGGTTGACTTGTTATCTAGGTTGGTGGGTTGACTTGTTATCTAGGTTGGTGGGTTGACTTGTTATCTAGGTTGGTGGGTTGACTTGTTATCTAGGTTGGTGGGTTGACTTGTTATCTAGGTTGGTGGGTTGACTTGTTGTCTAGGTTGGTGGGTTGACTTGTTGTCTAGGTTGGTGGGTTGACTTGTTATCTAGGTTGGTGGGTTGACTTGTTATCTAGGTTGGTGGGTTGACTTGTTGTCTAGGTTGGTGGGTTGACTTGTTATCTAGGTTGGTGGGTTGACTTGTTATCTAGGTTGGTGGGTTGACTTGTTATCTAGGTTGGTGGGTTGACTTGTTATCTAGGTTGGTGGGTTGACTTGTTGTCTAGGTTGGTGGATTGACTTGTTGTCTAGGTTGGTGGGTTGACTTGTTGTCTAGGTTGGTGGGTTGACTTGTTGTCTAGGTTGGTGGGTTGACTTGTTGTCTAGGTTGGTGGGTTGACTTGTCGGTGGGCGCAGCTCTTCGGCTTTTCGTTGAAATTCTAGCCTTTTCCTCCCGATGGTCTGCTTCACTTCTTCGGTGGCTCTGTTAGCTGATTCGAGGTTCCTTTCGACCTCTGCTCGGAAGGAGTCAACTAGCTGCTCACTGGGTGCAGCCCAAGTCTCTTAATTGCATCCCCGTTTCCCTCACTTGGCTCCTTTCCTTGCGTCTTAGTCCCTCCCACCAGGGATGCATGGAGAGACGCAAGGAAACCATGCGAGGTGAGAGGAAACGAGGAAATATATTTTAAGACATGAGACGTCCTTTCCTCAGTTGCGTCACATGAAGCGACGTCTGTTTCTGATGACGAGGATCAGCTGATCACATCTGGATCAGCTGTCAGTCGGCTTTAACAGCTGGAGAGACTTTAGAGAAGTTTGTGTCTGTTCACATGATCACTGGACTAATAATAGTAACTAATAAAGACACAGTGATCATGACTGTAGAGGTGTTTCACTCTGTAGACTGTTAACAAACTGTCTGTGTTCCGTTTATAAGCGCAGGATCGATTTCTACGGCGGAATGCGTTCGTCTTATTTATGCGTTATTTGCGTCTGTACGTTTTGAAATTCAGATTGTGACGTCGACATTAAATAACCCAGAATATGATTATTGTTTCTCTTAAATAATAAAACTCATCAAACCCGACACTCATAATCAGCCTCACGTGACCGAATGAAATGATGATAAATGATGTAAAAAGTGTTTAGGAGCTAGGAAAGTAAGGACCAGTGTTTCTTATAATAAAGGAGCTAGGAAAGGTAGGACTAATACCAGGCATGTCAACCATGGCACTCCTAGGTTATGATGTATTCACTAGCGATTTGACAGTACCTCAAGAGGCACATGCATCTATGTCAAGAGCAAATACCAAGCTAAACAAGTCACCCCAGATATACCACAGCACCATAGAGACAGTACCTGGATAGCAGTGAAGGGTACGGACCAACACATTCCTGATGGGTTGAGTCTATAGAAGTGGATCCCCAACAGTGGCTTTGCCCCTTGACAAAAGTCTGCACAAAACGTTAGTGTGGGCCACCAATAGTGGCTTCAAACACAAGCTAATATCAAGTGACTTTAATCACCCAGTTATCACATGGACACCAGAACCCACAGTCACACCTCACACAAGTCCCGACAGCCCACACCTGAAGTTTGTGGAATGCATAAGAGACACCTACCTGCTACAACGCATCACAGAACCAACCAGATTCAGAAACCCTAACCCTAACCCTAACCCTAACCCTCTAACCCTAACCCTAACCCTCTAACCCTAACCCTAACCCTAACCCTAACGACCTGATCTTTACGAATGAGTTCAACATGGTGGAGCAGTTGACCCTTCTAGACCCATTGGGAGCCAGCGATCACATTGGAATCTCACTTATATTCATCTTCGGCACCCGTCCAAGCCATATTGGATGCCCACGAAACTCAACACACAAGTCTTCAAACTGATCTAGATGAACTCCAGGCCTGGTCAGTTCTGATGTAAATGCGCTTACACCTCGGACACAACAACCCCAACCTGCCCTACACAATGATCAGTGTAGACGGAGTTACACATGGTGTAGTGATCGACCACAAATTGAGCTTCCAACAACACATTCAGTCGCACACTGGGTGCCATCAAACACACTTTCAAAGCCATGGATAAGACATCATTCTCATACCTCTACAAGGGACTCGTCCGCCCTCATCTGGAGTACGCTTCAGCCATATTGTCACCAAAATTCAAATGGGAAAAAGATGCAATTGAGCAAGTCCCGCGCCGGTCACGAGACTGGTACAAGGCATTTCCGACAAATCCTATCCAGGGCGACTAGTACACCGAGGCCTACCCACACTGGAATACCACCGACAACCAACAGACATAATACAGTGCTTTAAAATCCTAAAGGGCTACGACAGCGTCAAATACAACAGACCCAGCTCCACTTGTGGAAACTACATGCTACGTCCAACACTATCTACCACAACCCGGGGCCACAGCCAGAAACTACAAATCCAACATCAAACTGGCATCAGGAAATCTTTTAGCTCGGCCAGAGTCAGTATGGCATGGAACAACTTCCACAGCGCTTCTCTAAACACATTTAAGTGTAGCTAACAGCAGACTGGAAGCAGCATCCAAACTTACAGAACTACACCTTCTCCTACTGAATGCCGTATCTCTGACTCCCACATAGTTTAACTGATATTTCATCTTGAAGAGGATCGATTTAAAACCGTGGTACCGGTCTCATTACCCTAATCGGGTACCTACTGACCGTACTAAAGATTATTACTAACGAGTTTTTGTTCGCTAACATTAGCATCAGCTGAGCTAACACCACGACACTAAACATTCAGCCCGGCATTGTTTCTGTTTTCCTGCCTAAACACTCACGTGCTGCAGGACGAACCGGTCCAGATCGTCTCGGACCAGAGACCCATTTGGAAATACCCAGCAACGGAGAGCTGGAGCGCTCACAAACACCTCCATCTTTGCTGTAAACTTACTGCACATGGCTGCTGCTGCTTCTTTAAATTTGATTGGCGGGTCACAACCAACTTCAATAGGTGCATACCGCCACCTACTGTACCGGAGTGTGTTTCAGGGTAAAAGTGTCATCACTGTTCTAAAGGATAATAATAATACTATTAAAAAAAACCTTAACAACAACCACTAACAACTAAATCCTACGATCTAATCATGTTTCTTTAAGAAATCACAACAGTGCCTGCAGCACTCGCGCCATTTTTTGCTTCAAGATGTTCCTGTCTGAATTGTATCTTCGACATTTAGGATAACATGCTCCACGTCTTCAGTAACATTACAGATAGTGCACTTATCTGAGTCCATTTAAATACAGAGTTGAGTTAAGTCCTGTATGTCCGAATCTTAACCTTGATAACATGACCTCCTCTCTTCTATACTTCCCTTTGTATGTCTTCACATTTATGGATTTCTGAATATTATAATGTCTTCCTTCGTCGTCGTTGTCCCACTTCTTCTGCCATAAATCCCGTACTGCCTCTCTTATTAATACTAAACTATGACTTTTTACGGCATACTATACTATGACTGCTTTAAACATACTATACTATGACTGCTTTAAACATACTATACTATGACTGCTTTAAACATACTATACTATGACAGTGTTAAACATACTATACTATGACTGCTTTAAACATACTATACTATGACTGCTTTAAACATACTATACTATGACTGCTTTAAACATACTGTACTATGACTGCTTTAAACATACTGTACTATGACAGTGTTAAACATACTATACTATGACTGCTTTAAACATACTATACTATGACTGCTTTAAACATACTATACTATGACTGCTTTAAACATACTATACTATGACTGCTTTAAACATACTGTACTATGACAGTGTTAAACATACTGTACGATGACATTTTTAATAACTTTTGAAGACAAACTAAACTACATTTTGTAATGACTTTTTACGGCATGCTATACTATTATTTTATAAAAGACTTTTTAGTATCTCGTAAAAGTAATTTAAAAAGTTATAGTATAGTATGTCGGAAATTATTATACCCACTAAACCGTGAGTCTTTTAAAGGTGCTGAAACAAAGAATACTATGAAACAGAACTTGTCTTTGTGAATTTTATTCTCTGCACAGAGAAGGTTCAATTAGCGTAAAGATTATCTGCAGGAGAAAGAACAACTCATTACACGATGAGTTGAATATTGAAGCACACAGCGGGGCTGAGGGAACTTCCCCTTTCACTTCCCTTTGACATCGAGGTTACACGGTTAAACATCGGTTCGACAGGGCAAGAGGTCAGAAGGAGGGGGGCTGATCTTACACCTGCAGAAGTGTCTCATACGCTTCCTAAAACAGGAAGCTGCTTCAAATACAGAAGTGACTATTGCGTGGACAAAGTTCACACACTCAGCTTCTTGGAAACTTAGCGTAGGCGATGAAAGGGTCTGAACACCAAAACTGTCAAGCAGTATCACAAAACTATAAAACCTGATTATGAACATTTAATAAGTATAAACATTTAATTAGCTCACAACTCACTTATTGTGGGTTTTAAACCAGTTATTACATGTTTATATACTGATTACACAATAAACTCTTTTCTACGTTCGTCCAAAGGGAGGCGACCAAGTTTCTTATTAGATATAGAATAAAATGATGTTCCTCCCAAATGATATCTTATATATACACAAGTTTATCTGTATATAAAGATGGGCGACGTACCTCTCTGTTTTTCCCTTTTTAATTTGCAGAAATATTAATCCCACCCCCCTCTGCTCTGAAATCAAACGCACCCCTGCAGTGACTCCACCCGCCCTGAGGGACGCTTCATTTCCTCTCAGCTGCTGATCACTGCCACTTCATTCAGTGCAAACGTTAAACATCAAGGGGGGAGGAGAGAAGGACATAAGGAAGGAAGAGAGGGCAGTAAAGTACACTTATCTACATGAAAGTACATGAGTAATGTACAGTAATGTTTATTCTGCAGTACAGTAAACGAGTGTAAACACTGTCCGTCACCGCTCGATGAAGATGATTGGCGTGATGTGATGTCATCCCTCTGCTGACGACACTGTGACATCACTGTGACATCACAGATGTCAGACCTCCATCCGGTCTGGTTTGGGCATCTTGGAGATCCAAAGGTTCGACTGAGACACGACGGCCGTCTTGGTGCGAGGAGTACTGCGAGGAGAGAGTACTTTTACTCAAGTACTGTAATTAGGTACAAGTTTGAAGTACTCGTCCTTCTACTCTACCACATGTTTCTGACAGGTTTAGTTACTTTACATTGTTGCATTAGTACCTTTACAGTAAGAGTATTTTACTGTGTGATATTAGTACTTTTACTGTCAGAGTACTTTGAAACACACGGCAGGTTCACTGAATATAGAGAGCAGACTGTTTCTCTCACACACACACACACACACACACACACACACACACACACACACACACACAGGGCACACAGAGCAGTGAGCCAGCTGCTGCTGTAAATCAGCTCTTGTTAACAAGACGTCAGAGTGTTTGATCCGTCATAATCACTGAGTAAGCATCACACACACACACACACACTGCATCATCAGCAGTAAAAGAGAGGAGAAGCCCCTCCTCCTCCCATGAGACAGCAAACAGTCTTTGTTAGCTTTCTAACCGAGTTAAATTTATTCGAGTTAAACGTAGCCGAGTTAAACGTAGCCGAGTTAAACTTATCCGAGTTAAATGTAGCCGAGTTAAACTTATCCGAGTTAAACTTAGCCGAGTTAAATGTAGCCGAGTTAAACTTAGCCGAGTTAAATGTAGCCGAGTTAAACTTATCCGAGTTAAACTTAGCCGAGTTAAACGTAGCCGAGTTAAACTTAGCCGAGTTAAATGTAGCCGAGTTAAACTTATCCGAGTTAAACGTAGCCGAGTTAAACTTAGCAGAGTTAAACTTATCCGAGTTAAACTTATCCGAGTTCAACGTAGCCGAGTTAAACGTAGCCGAGTTAAACTTAGCCGAGTTAAACGTAGCCGAGTTCAACGTAGCCGAGTTAAACGTAGCCGAGTTAAACGTAGCCGAGTTCAACGTAGCCGAGTTAAACGTAGCCGAGTTAAACTTATCCGAGTTAAACTTAGCAGAGTTAAACGTAGCCGAGTTAAACGTAGCCGAGTTAAACTTAGCCGAGTTAAACTTAGCAGAGTTAATCGTAGCCGAGTTAAACTTATCCGAGTTAAACGTAGCCGAGTTCAACGTAGCCGAGTTAAACGTAGCCGAGTTAAACGTAGCCGAGTTAAACTTATCCGAGTTAAACGTAGCCGAGTTAAACGTAGCCGAGTTAAACTTATCCGAGTTAAATGTAGCCGAGTTAAATGTAGCCGAGTTAAACTTAGCCGAGTTAAACTTAGCCGAGTTCAACGTAGCCGAGTTAAACTTAGCAGAGTTAAACGTAGCCGAGTTAAACTTATCCGAGTTAAACGTAGCCGAGTTCAACGTAGCCGAGTTAAACGTAGCCGAGTTAAACGTAGCCGAGTTAAACTTATCCAAGTTAAACGTAGCCGAGTTCAACGTAGCCGAGTTAAAAGTAGCCGAGTTAAACTTAGCAGAGTTAAACATAGCCGAGTTAAACTTAGCAGAGTTAAACGTAGCCGAGTTAAACTTATCCGAGTTAAACGTAGCCGAGTTCAACGTAGCCGAGTTCAACGTAGCCGAGTTAAACGTAGCCGAGTTAAACGTAGCCGAGTTAAACGTATCCGAGTTAAACGTAGCCGAGTTCAACGTAGCCGAGTTAAACGTAGCCGAGTTAAACTTATCCGAGTTAAACGTAGCCGAGTTAAACGTAGCCGAGTTAAACGTAGCCGAGTTCAACTTAGCAGAGTTAAACGTAGCCGAGTTAAACTTATCCGAGTTAAACTTAGCCGAGTTAAACGTAGCCGAGTTAAACTTATCCGAGTTCAACGTAGCCGAGTTCAACGTAGCCGAGTTACCTTGCTAGCTTGTGTTGGTGACGTAGATGTGGTGAGACGGATGGAATTCAATGAAACTAAATGAAACCACAACAAAATGCTACTCTTGACTTTCTAAATTGTCTTTTAAATTGACAAACAAACATCAAATATATCATTAATGGCAGAAACTAAACAGAATCACAAAAACATTTGTCACTCCTGAAATAAACTGCCGTGGGTCACAGCGGAGGGGGACGGACTTCACCTCTTAACTTATCAACGGGAGTAGGAGAAGAGGATGCTGGGATTTGTAGTTTCTTTAGTCTTACCTTCTACTGAGCATCTGAAAACAACATGTCCCAGAAGCCACCAGGATGAGCAGCAGCAGGGGGATTGTGGGTATGATCACGTACACCAGTAACATGCCTGGAGACAGACAGACAAAACATTACACGTGTTCAGAGGTCAGAGGGGTCAGAGGTCAAAGGGGTTCGTACCTGAAGTTCCAGCCATGGTCACCTGAGGGGGGACCTCCTCACTGCCTGCAGGTTGTTTGACCACACCTCCACCTGCAGTGGCCTCTGAGGACACACACATATATAAATATATATATATACATACATATATATGAAGACATGACCCTATAAGGACTTTCCTGCTCACCTGTGCTCCGCCCTGCAGGTGTGGCACCTTTTTGAGCCTCTGAAAGAAAAAAATAAAGGTAGAAAGAATGAATGAACAAACAAAATGAATTCAGTTAAAAAATATATATTAAGATCAAACAAAAGAAGTGAACAAGTGAATGAAATAATGATATAAATTAAGAACAAATGAAAAAAGAAAAACAAGACAAATTCTGAGAGAAAGAATCAGCCAACAAAAAGATTTAAAGGCTTTCTCAATATGGATAAAGATAATTAATATATTTATAAAATCACTGTTTCATATAGAGATATATGGTCTCTATATGAAACAGTGATTTTATAAATATATTAATTTAATATAATAAACATGTAATTATATTCTGATTGGCTGATGGTACCTGGTTTGTCTAATGCCGTGTTCACACCAAACGCAATGAACGGCGGCGTTCATCGCGTTCATCGCGTTCATCGCGTCATTCGCACCGCTGGTCTCTCCGGGGACTATTTGTGTTCATTCGCGTGAATCGCGCTGGACGCACCGGAGAGGGGGCGTGGCTTATTGCCCTGAAAGCCGTTCAACTGTCCACCATCAACCGTGGAAAAAATCACCTCTATTTCTGCTCAGTACGTGTTGTGGAAGTCCAGATATCACGGGAAACTAAACGCCGTCATGTCTGGTTCATAACATAGTCCGGAGGAGCTCCGTGGATTTCATCGAGCTCACTGTGTCTAGTGAGCCACACGTCGCTGTTTACTACAGCTGTATGAAAACAACATAAACTGACTTGGCTGTGATTTAACGGCAATAAACCGACAAAAAGGGACTCCGAAATAACTACGTAATGATGCCGATTTGTACTTGTTTTCTCAATGGAGCTCGGATCGACCAGTGCTAGGCTATGCTAACATTGTAGCAGCTCCATCAACACTCACAATAACGTCATCTAGACGTAAATACGGCAGCGTGTATTCATTGTTTGCACTATATGGTTTACACACACACATTTATACACATAGTTTGGTCTCTACTGATATGAGGGATCGTAGCGCTCTGGGTGAACACAGACGGCTACAGTATTTGTTTCCTGATTCAACAACGGCAGGAAGTCAGTGATGACAGGAGAAACATCTCAACGCTGATAGGCTATCGTGCCACAGCGTCACGCGATTTTTCCGCATTCTGCGTTTGGGGCAATTCGCGTCACTCCAGTTTCATCACGTCTGTGCATAGACTTTGTATGTAATCTCGCCGCGTTCATCGCGTTTGGTGTGAACACGGCATAACAGAAGAAAGCTGATTGGCTGATGGTACCTGGTTGGTATTTGCATATGAAGTTGTGTTTCATGTTGCAGCGGTCGTCGTTCCATTGGTAGAGATAAGCTCCGCCCAGACCAGGTAGAGCAGTTGGTTGATGGTACATCACAACGCAGGCCTCTCCTCCACAGGACGGCTCGTCAAAATACCAGTTCCTACATCATCATCATCATCATCATCACTAGTAAATTGGCTGTTTGCTAAACCCCACCCCCTTCTTTGTACTTGATCCCAAACTTGGAGGCTTCAACATCAGCATCCCCTTTACTCACCTGAAGGAGGCCAGACTCCCATCGGTCCAGTGGTAGAGCTGTGGACAGGAAGTGAAGGTGTTGCTGAGTTCAGGATGAGTCTGATCGACTCCATCCACCCGAGTCAGACCGATCCAGAAGTCCCCGTCCACTATACCTCCTCCTCCTGCACCTCCTCCTGCACCGCCCACTGCTCCTGAACGAAGCTCCTGGAGACGAGAAAGAGAAAGATGAGAGGAGGAGGAGATGAAGAGGACCAGTTGTGGGTCTCACCTGCAGCAGGTTTTCGATGTGGTTCTGTTCCACCGGGCTCTCGATGCTGAGCAGAGAGCCTCCGTCCATCTCACAGGCCTGACGAGCTTCTCTGAACGCAACGCGGCTCGACACGTCGTGGAAGTAAGCAATCTTATAGCAAGGACGCTTTGGACCTCCGAGACACACCGTCTGACCTGAGGGGGAAGGACAGAGTCATAGTCCCTCCTACTGTGTCATCTCCTTAAACCTCAAGTAGGAAGCTTCTTCTTGATCCATCCTAACTACTGTTGAAGAAAAGCCTCATATAACTCATTATGTTGAACACAGCACATTCGCTAGAAGTGTGAAGTCAACAGCTCCTAGAAAGGGATAAAGACATGCCAGGAAAATTGGGCTGATGTACGAAACCCTAACCCTGCCAAATTGTTATGTTGACCCAGACGAGGACAAGAGAGCATGACATAATGAGAAGACCAGATGTGCTTTGTTTGTGGTTCAAGCAATGGGATTTGATTGGTGGAAAGTGACAAAAGGGGATGAATGTAGACTATAAAAGTATGACGTAAGAACTAACACAACGGATTTGTTATGAATTGACATTTTCCCGCTGGTTTCCAACTCCAACAACCGCGTCTCTTCTCCTCAATTCTGCCACAACATAATGGTGGTGTTTGTGTTTCTACCACAACATATTGGTGGTGTTTGTGTTTCTACCACAACATATTGGTGGTGTTTGTGTTTCTGCCACAACATAATGGTGGTGTTTGTGTTTCTGCCACAACATAATGGTGGTGTTTGTGTTTCTACCACAACATAATGGTGGTGTTTGTGTTTCTACCACAACATATTGGTGGTGTTTGTGTTTCTACCACAACATATTGGTGGTGTTTGTGTTTCTACCACAACATAATGGTGGTGTTTGTGTTTCTACCACAACATATTGGTGGTGTTTGTGTTTCTGCCACAACATAATGGTGGTGTTTGTGTTTCTACCACAACATATTGGTGGTGTTTGTGTTTCTACCACAACATATTGGTGGTGTTTGTGTTTCTGCCACAACATAATGGTGGTGTTTGTGTTTCTACCACAACATATTGGTGGTGTTTGTGTTTCTACCACAACATATTGGTGGTGTTTGTGTTTCTACCACAACATAATGGTGGTGTTTGTGTTTCTACCACAACATAATGGTGGTGTTTGTGTTTCTGCCACAACATAATGGTGGTGTTTGTGTTTCTACCACAACATATTGGTGGTGTTTGTGTTTCTACCACAACATATTGGTGGTGTTTGTGTTTCTACCACAACATATTGGTGGTGTTTGTGTTTCTACCACAACATAATGGTGGTGTTTGTGTTTCTACCACAACATATTGGTGGTGTTTGTGTTTCTACCACAACATATTGGTGGTGTTTGTGTTTCTACCACAACATAATGGTGGTGTTTGTGTTTCTACCACAACATATTGGTGGTGTTTGTGTTTCTACCACAACATATTGGTGGTGTTTGTGTTTCTACCACAACATATTGGTGGTGTTTGTGTTTCTACCACAACATAATGGTGGTGTTTGTGTTTCTACCACAACATATTGGTGGTGTTTGTGTTTCTACCACAACATATTGGTGGTGTTTGTGTTTCTGCCACAACATAATGGTGGTGTTTGTGTTTCTGCCACAACATATTGGTGGTGTTTGTGTTTCTACCACAACATATTGGTGGTGTTTGTGTTTCTACCACAACATATTGGTGGTGTTTGTGTTTCTACCACAACATATTGGTGGTGTTTGTGTTTCTACCACAACATATTGGTGGTGTTTGTGTTTCTACCACAACATAATGGTGGTGTTTGTGTTTCTGCCACAACATAATGGTGGTGTTTGTGTTTCTGCCACAACATAATGGTGGTGTTTGTGTTTCTACCACAACATATTGGTGGTGTTTGTGTTTCGACCACAACATAATGGTGGTGTTTGTGTTTCTACCACAACATATTGGTGGTGTTTGTGTTTCTGCCACAACATAATGGTGGTGTTTGTGTTTCTGCCACAACATATTGGTGGTGTTTGTGTTTCTGCCACAACATAATGGTGGTGTTTGTGTTTCTACCACAACATAATGGTGGTGTTTGTGTTTCTGCCACAACATATTGGTGGTGTTTGTGTTTCTACCACAACATATTGGTGGTGTTTGTGTTTCTACCACAACATAATGGTGGTGTTTGTGTTTCTACCACAACATATTGGTGGTGTTTGTGTTTCTACCACAACATAATGGTGGTGTTTGTGTTTCTACCACAACATATTGGTGGTGTTTGTGTTTCGACCACAACATATTGGTGGTGTTTGTGTTTCTGCCACAACATAATGGTGGTGTTTGTGTTTCTACCACAACATATTGGTGGTGTTTGTGTTTCGACCACAACATATTGGTGGTGTTTGTGTTTCTACCACAACATAATTGGCGCCCAACGTGTGTTGGAGTCGAGGCTCGGGACATCTTCCACTTCTTCAGCCAACCGACAATCACGCTAGAGGCCCCATATCAGGTAGGAGATTTTATATCTCAGTATTTTATTCTGATCGATAGAGTTCAAGTGTCTGGGGTCCCCTCAACAGAATCCATGCTTGTGGCGGAGGAGGAGAGAGGGTGATTGGGGTAGCTGATAAAAAACTAAAAGTTGTAATGGGGTAATGATTCAAATTGACAAAGAAGAACCAGCTGTAAAAGAGAGCTCTCTGTGTGTTGGCTGAACGCCTGGAGCAGGGGTCACTGATAGGCGGACCGCGGTCCGGATCCGGACCCAGACGCTGTCCTATCCGGACCCGGACGTAAAACTGATGGATAATTGAGAATTATACATTTTGGCGGAGCGTTTCTATTTT
>NC_136547.1:21124152-21194152 GCF_910591455.1 Pholis gunnellus
GGGGAGCACCACCATACTAACCGTTGTGGACAATTGGGGTATCAACCGCCCCTGTTTCCGGCCCAAGAGAAGGAGGTGTCATCAGTCCAAGCCAACCTCCGTAGGTGCCGATAGATATGGAGGGAGGTCCAGTCGGCGCTCCAACGTTCGGCCGCCCAGAACAAGCGCCTCACTGACTGTCACCGAACCCCTGCACCCACTTATTGTCCTGGCCAAAGGGTATGGCTTTCACCCCTTCAGGTGGAATCCCGTAAGTTGGCACCCCGGTTCGTCGGACCCTTCGAAGTGGACAAGTGGCTTAAACTCCCATCCTCTTTAAAAGTCCATCTTACCTTCCACGTTTCACTGCTCAAGCCAGTTTCCTCCAGTCCCCTGTGCCCTACCGCCGACCCCCTACCACCCCCCCAGGTTGTCGATGAACACCCTGTTTCCGATATCCAGCGGATTCTGGATGTCCGCCACCAGGTCCGGGGATTCCAGTACCTCATTGACTGGGAGGGTTATGGCCCAGAGGAACACTCCTGGATTCCTCGTGGCTCCTTCACGGATGCTTCCCTTGTCCGGGACTTCCATCGGGATCATCCGAACAAGCCCGTTGAGGGGGGGGTACTGTCACGGCTCCGCTGTGACTCCAGCTCGTTCTTGGTGTCTCCCCTCTGTTCTCTGTGTGTGTGTGTGTGTGTGTGTGTGTGTGTGTGTGTGTGTGTGTGTGTGTGTGCACCTGCCGGCAATCAGACCTTCAATCTCATGCAGCTCAAACACCCCGGCTTCCTTCACTCTCATCGCCAGATTGTTTCGTTAGCTCAGTGGTAGCTACAACCTTGGCCCCTCTGAGTTTTTCCCTCTACTAAGAGTTTGTTGAACTTCGCTTACCTGAGATTACTAACTTGTTTTTCCTTTGTGTCTCAAGATCCCGGTGCCGATGTCGCAGCCCAGCCGCCGCCGCTCACGCCGCCTCACCTTCCTACTCGCATTCTCCGCCGGCTCTACGAACAACTCAAATAAACCTATTTCCTTTACCTACACTGCTGACTCGGTGTCTGCTTATGGGTCCAGGATAACCTTCTCTAACACTAAATAGCACTAAAACTAAATTACCTTACAGTCATTTAGCAGACCCTTTTATCCAAAGTGACTTACAATTCAGATCACACACAGGCACAAATATGGGAGCAATTTCTGGGGGTTAAGTGTCTTGCTCAAGGACACATCGGCACGTAACTAGTGGAGCCGGAGATCGAACCGCCGATACTTTGATTGAAGGACGGCCCTGCTCTCCACTTAGCCATGGTTGCCCTAAATCAATGGTAGTAATACTAGTAGTACTATAACTAAATCAATGGTAGTGATACTAGTAGTACTATAACTAAATCAATGGTAGTAGTACTAGTAGTACTATAACTAAATCAATGGTAGTGATACTAGTAGTACTATAACTAAATCAATGGTAGTAGTACTAGTAGTACTATAACTAAATCAATGGTAGTGATACTAGTAGTACTATAACTAAATCAATGGTAGTAGTACTAGTAGTACTATAACTAAATCAATGGTAGTGATACTAGTAGTACTATAACTAAATCAATGGTAGTAGTACTAGTAGTACTATAACTAAATCAATGGTAGTAGTACTAGTAGTACTATAACTAAATCAATGGTAGTAATACTAGTAGTACTATAACTAAATCAATGGTAGTAGTACTAGTAGTACTATAACTAAATCAATGGTAGTAATACTAGTAGTACTATAACTAAATCAATGGTAGTAGTACTAGTAGTACTATAACTAAATCAATGGTAGTAGTACTAGTAGTACTATAACTAAATCAATGGTAGTAATACTAGTAGTACTATAACTAAATCAATGGTAGTAGTACTAGTAGTACTATAACTAAATCAATGGTAGTAGTACTAGTAGTACTATAACTAAATCAATGGTAGTAGTACTAGTAGTACTATAACTAAATCAATGGTAGTAGTACTAGTAGTACTATAACTAAATCAATGGTAGTAGTACTACTAGTACTATAACTAAATCAATGGTAGTAGTACTAGTAGTACTATAACTAAATCAATGGTAGTAGTACTAGTAGTACTATAACTAAATCAATGGTAGTAGTACTAGTAGTACTATAACTAAATCAATGGTAGTAATACTAGTAGTACTATAACTAAATCAATGGTAGTAGTACTAGTAGTACTATAACTCAATCAATGGTAGTAGTACTAGTAGTACTATAACTAAATCAATGGTAGTGATACTAGTAGTACTATAACTAAATCAATGGTAGTAGTACTAGTAGTACTATAACTAAATCAATGGTAGTGATACTAGTAGTACTATAACTAAATCAATGGTAGTAGTACTAGTAGTACTATAACTAAATCAATGGTAGTGATACTAGTAGTACTATAACTAAATCAATGGTAGTAATACTAGTAGTACTATAACTAAATCAATGGTAGTGATACTAGTAGTACTATAACTAAATCAATGGTAGTGATACTAGTAGTACTATAACTAAATCAATGGTAGTAGTACTAGTAGTACTATAACTAAATCAATGGTAGTAGTACTAGTAGTACTATAACTAAATCAATGGTAGTAATACTAGTAGTACTATAACTAAATCAATGGTAGTAGTACTAGTAGTACTATAACTAAATCAATGGTAGTAATACTAGTAGTACTATAACTAAATCAATGGTAGTAGTACTAGTAGTACTATAACTAAATCAATGGTAGTAGTACTAGTAGTACTATAACTAAATCAATGGTAGTAGTACTAGTAGTACTATAACTAAATCAATGGTAGTAGTACTAGTAGTACTATAACTAAATCAATGGTAGTAGTACTAGTAGTACTATAACTAAATCAATGGTAGTAGTACTAGTAGTACTATAACTAAATCAATGGTAGTAGTACTAGTAGTACTATAACTAAATCAATGGTAGTAGTACTAGTAGTACTATAACTAAATCAATGGTAGTAATACTGGAACTAAATGCATTAAATAAACCCAATAATAATAAATAAATGAATAAATGTATTCTGTTGTCTCATTTTGTATCTTTCTTGTGATTATGAGATACAGAAGTCATCACGAAAGGTAATAATTAATAATCATGGTATTTATTTGAATACTAACAAACAGCAGGCGGAGGTATAAATGATGGTATAAAGGGTCATGAGGTATTTCAGAAGCTTGCTCATTAATCTCTGTGTGACGGATGTTGGAAATCGTTTGTGTCCGGGAGCAAAACGTGTGCAGCGATGTGACAAAAGCACTTTATTATTCCTCTGATGAGAATGGAAATCAATGAAAGCCTGAGCTGCTTTCAATGGCGCTCACTAGTCTTGATTGACCGGTTTTGGTTCCTGAACGCAGCACGGAAACATTAGAGCTCTGCTGCTCTCAGCAACATAACTTCATTCATACTTTATTCATCCATACAACAAACATACAAACTAAATATATATATATATTTACTCACATATATTACATCATCTATTAGGATGTATCATTTACTTGTAGTGTTTTGTGACTGACGGGAAAGTGTGTGTGTGTTGTCAGATCAATTTACTGAAACTCAACCTGTGTGTGTGTGTGTGTGTGTGTGTGTGTGTGTGTGTATTGACCACATCTTGAACTCAAAACTTTGAGTCTTCTTTAAAACGTCTGAGAGGAAGTTGAGAGTTCACCTGACAGTCAAACACACACAACACCACTGTTATATAAAAACTGTTTTACATCGTGACATCGAGGAGGCGCACACACACAATGGTCTCTCCCTCCATCCTCAGTATTGATCGTCTGCAGGCAGCTGATCGTCTCTGTCCAGAAACACACTCCATTTACTGATTACCACACACACACACACACACACACACACACACACACACTGCACTGGGTTAACCTCGATGTTATTAATTCTGTTGATCATTGTTCAACTGGACCGGATGAATAAAGTTTTGTTATATTGTTGTTATTGAACAGGACTGAATGAATAAAGTTTTGTTATAATGTTGTTATTGAACAGGACTGGATGAATAAAGTTTTGTTATATTGTTGTTATTGAACAGGACTGAATGAATAAAGTTTTGTTATAATGTTGTTATTGAACAGGACTGGATGAATAAAGTTTTGTTATAATGTTGTTATTGAACAGGACTGTATGAATAAAGTTTTGTTATATTGTTGTTATTGAACAGGACTGGATGAATAAAGTTTTGTTATAATGTTGTTATTGAACAGGACTGTATGAATAAAGTTTTGTTATATTGTTGTTATTGAACAGGACTGAATGAATAAAGTTTTGTTATAATGTTGTTATTGAACAGGACTGGATGAATAAAGTTTTGTTATATTGTTGTTATTGAACAGGACTGGATGAATAAAGTTTTGTTATATTGTTGTTATTGAACAGGACTGAATGAATAAAGTTTTGTTATATTGTTGTTATTGAACAGGACTGGATGAATAAAGTTTTGTTATATTGTTGTTATTGAACAGGACTGGATGAATAAAGTTTTGTTATATTGTTGTTATTGAACAGGACTGGATGAATAAAGTTTTGTTATATTGTTGTTATTGAACAGGACTGGATGAATAAAGTTTTGTTATATTGTTGTTATTGAACAGGACTGGATGAATAAAGTTTTGTTATATTGTTGTTATTGAACAGGACTGGATGAATAAAGTTTTGTTATATTGTTGTTATTGAACAGGACTGGATGAATAAAGTTTTGTTATAATGTTGTTATTGAACAGGACTGGATGAATAAAGTTTTGTTATATTGTTGTTATTGAACAGGACTGGATGAATAAAGTTTTGTTATATTGTTGTTATTGAACAGGACTGAATGAATAAAGTTTTGTTATATTGTTGTTATTGAACAGGACTGGATGAATAAAGTTTTGTTATATTGTTGTTATTGAACAGGACTGGATGAATAAAGTTTTGTTATATTGTTGTTATTGAACAGGACTGGATGAATAAAGTTTTGTTATATTGTTGTTATTGAACAGGACTGGATGAATAAAGTTTTGTTATATTGTTGTTATTGAACAGGACTGGATGAATAAAGTTTTGTTATATTGTTGTTATTGAACAGGACTGGATGAATAAAGTTTTGTTATATTGTTGTTATTGAACAGGACTGGATGAATAAAGTTTTGTTATATTGTTGTTATTGAACAGGACTGGATGAATAAAGTTTTGTTATATTGTTGTTATTGAACAGGACTGGATGAATAAAGTTTTGTTATATTGTTGTTATTGAACAGGACTGGATGAATAAAGTTTTGTTATATTGTTGTTATTGAACAGGACTGGATGAATAAAGTTTTGTTATATTGTTGTTATTGAACAGGACTGGATGAATAAAGTTTTGTTATATTGTTGTTATTGAACAGGACTGGATGAATAAAGTTTTGTTATATTGTTGTTATTGAACAGGACTGAATGAATAAAGTTTTGTTATATTGTTGTTATTGAACAGGACTGAATGAATAAAGTTTTGTTATATTGTTGTTATTGAACAGGACTGGATGAATAAAGTTTTGTTATATTGTTGTTATTGAACAGGACTGGATGAATAAAGTTTTGTTATATTGTTGTTATTGAACAGGACTGAATGAATAAAGTTTTGTTATATTGTTGTTATTGAACAGGACTGAATGAATAAAGTTTTGTTATATTGTTGTTATTGAACAGGACTGGATGAATAAAGTTTTGTTATATTGTTGTTATTGAACAGGACTGGATGAATAAAGTTTTGTTATATTGTTGTTATTGAACAGGACTGGATGAATAAAGTTTTGTTATATTGTTGTTATTGAACAGGACTGGATGAATAAAGTTTTGTTATATTGTTGTTATTGAACAGGACTGGATGAATAAAGTTTTGTTATATTGTTGTTATTGAACAGGACTGGATGAATAAAGTTTTGTTATATTGTTGTTATTGAACAGGACTGGATGAATAAAGTTTTGTTATAATGTTGTTATTGAACAGGACTGGATGAATAAAGTTTTGTTATATTGTTGTTATTGAACAGGACTGGATGAATAAAGTTTTGTTATAATGTTGTTATTGAACAGGACTGGATGAATAAAGTTTTGTTATATTGTTGTTATTGAACAGGACTGGATGAATAAAGTTTTGTTATATTGTTGTTATTGAACAGGACTGGATGAATAAAGTTTTGTTATATTGTTGTTATTGAACAGGACTGAATGAATAAAGTTTTGTTATATTGTTGTTATTGAACAGGACTGAATGAATAAAGTTTTGTTATATTGTTGTTATTGAACAGGACTGGATGAATAAAGTTTTGTTATATTGTTGTTATTGAACAGGACTGAATGAATAAAGTTTTGTTATATTGTTGTTATTGAACAGGACTGGATGAATAAAGTTTTGTTATATTGTTGTTATTGAACAGGACTGGATGAATAAAGTTTTGTTATATTGTTGTTATTGAACAGGACTGAATGAATAAAGTTTTGTTATATTGTTGTTATTGAACAGGACTGGATGTGGACCACATGACCGACTCTTTGATCAGCAACACACACAACAGCAGCCACTGTGAAGGGCACAACCTTTGTAATGGGCTCCCCCACAGTAGACCTGCTCCATTTCAAGCAGGTGTGTGGTCATTTCTTCTCAAGTAATTGGGTTCATAAAGAGCCCTAAAGGACCTCAGTTAAACCTGTAACAATGGACAAAGTCACGATTATCATGATGAAGGCGCCATTGAGTTAAAAATGAACAGGGAAATTGTATAATACCTTAATAACTTTATTTGGTTGGATTTTGGACGGCCATCATTACCTTAGCTCCATGAATGTAATGGTGGAAATAAAAGCTGCAGGACCCAATCAATTATTATGATAACTATATTTGTTAAATGTTTAGACTATCTTTCTCTGCAGTAAAGTCACAAATGGCAACGCATCACACAGTGTTCCCTCTGGCCGACAGTTTCTCTGCCTGGACTCGGGTTCTTGCCCCACTGAAATAAACCCGGAACCACCACAGTCCTCCTCTGCAGACGGGTATAGTGTCTTATTTTGTAATGGATTATAATAAAATATGAATGTTTTTAACATTACTCTAATGTTTTTACAGAATTCAAACACATTATTATTTGAGCTGACAATGAAATACAAAAATGTATCATTTCACAAAAACAAGCCTTTAATGGCAAAGGATACAAATACACCAACGACAACATGAGGAAAAAACTGGGAAACCTGCTGACAACATATAAAAGGGCCAAAGACCAATCACCTGGAATACTGCTTGCTCTGTGTCTTAAATGTTTGTTGGACTCTCTTAGTATCAATCTTCAATTTTCCCTGTTCAGTATTTTGCCACCTACAATATAACTATGTATCTCTGCAGACAAACTTAAAATAACCACTTTGTACTTGTGATTTGAATGGAATCCTGATGTGTCCTGTGGTGGGGAGTGCACCTCCAGGTCCTTTCAACACCTCCTTCCCCAGTCAGATGCCATCAACTGTGGAATTGCCTGATGATGACGAACAGCGACCCGGTCCTTCAACCAGAGCACCTCGAGGGGAAAAAGGCAGCAGCAACAGTCCTCCATGAGAGCAGTCCCACGCTGGACGAGTGGAGTCACTGCTGAGGTGGAGGCGACTGAAAGAGAGAAGAAGAGAGAGATTTGAAAAGAAAATGGTGACGTGTATGGGTCAAATGCTAATTAAAAAAACATTGAACAGCAAAAATAAATTATTGCATTACTGAAAGAAAGCACAAAATAAAAAATGTTTACCAATATTCATGTGTCTGACAAATTTCATTCAGAAACTAAGTCAAAAGGAGCAGTGTTTGGCTGGTTGACCACGATAACCCATCGACGAACCGCTGCTGCTCACCCTGTGGAGGCACAGCAGACGTCTTGGTGATGCATCACTCTGAGGCATCCTGGACACCAGCTCACACACATGTGTAAAGAAAAGTGTAACTAAAAGTATTGTGAAGGTGTCTACTGTCCTCTCTGAAGAAGACCCTGCTCATCTTCGTCAAGTTGGTCACCTGACTCCAAACACATGTTGTGAAGAATACAACACGCGTTATTATCGCGTTAACGCATTCATTCATTAATTAATGCCGGCAATTATGTTATTGCTCGTTAACGCAGTTTTCTATTTGTTATTAAACGGACATTTTTAACACAAGAAGGCAGCGAGCGGTGAACAGCTGTTTGTGTGGCGTCTCTTCCTGCTGCTGCGTACATTTATAACAAACACCACATATTAGCGTAGCATAGTGTCTGACCAACATACCAACAAAAGCAAAAAATAAATGATTCATTTAAATGATTGTTGTAGAGTTTTTAAAGTGTTTAGTTAGTAATATGTATAATAATCACATCATTTAGTTATCACTACTGAGAGTTTAACAAACATTATAACATGACGTAGATAGGTTTGCAGGTTTAAGATGTATATTTAAATTCATCTCTGACACACATGAAGATAAAGTTGTGAACACGTCTGAATATCTATGATCAGAATCATTATAACTGTGTTATAACTGCTGCTGTGTGAAGAGAATCCTGCTGTTAACAAGAACCTGATGAGTTTAACGTGTTTAAACCAAATGTTGTTGACCTTTAGTTCATAGAGCAGCACTTTAACATAAAAGTAAACAATACACTACTTAATCGCGATTAATCGCAAAGAAATCATGAGATTAATCATGATTGCAAATTGTAATCGTTGCCCAGCACTAATTAATACATATTTATATAAATATAATATATATATTACATTAATATTATTATATTACAACATATAGTACAATTATTATTATTTTTTTACCGTGTATACATAAATACGTTTTGTTGCCCAAATATATTTGTGCACTCCCTTGGCTGCGCACACCAGACACTACGGTAACACACCACTCCTGTACATTACGGTAAGAAAACATAAACAGGAAGTGAGCTCAAACAGAAGCGGCTATAATCAAAAGAAGAAGAAGAAGAAGAAGAAGAAGAAGAAGAAGAAGAAGAAGAAGGAGAAGGAGAAGAAGAAGAAGAAGAAGAAGAAGAAGAAGAAGAAGAAGAAGAAGAAGAAGAAGAAGAAGAAGAAGAAGAAGAAGAAGAAGAAGAAGAAGAAGAAGAAGAAGAAGAAGGCAGCGGCAGAATTTGTTTATTGAGAAGATGAAGCTCGTGCTGAAATGACTGAAAGCGGCGCTCAGGTCAGAAAGTAAACTCGTAACTTTACGTTCACGTGCTTGAAGTAGCTCTCTGTGTTATAACAGCACCGTGTGTACAGACGGAATACGTCTAATACCTGGATTAAAGATCGGACTTCCCGGTTCAATAAATCGTTAGCGAAACGTTGCTGAAATACAAACGATAACTCTGTAAGCGTAGTGAGGTAGACAACAAGCTAGTCAGTCACCTGATCTCACGTGAGCAGCGTTTCACTTCCTGAAGATAAAAGTGAAGCACAAAGACCCACAAACAGCAGCAGCTGAAGGAGGCTGAAAGGATCAAAGCATCTCCAGGGAGGAGACGGTGGTTTGGTGATGTTTATGGAGCCAGACTTCAGCCAATCATTGACTGCAAAGGATTTCCCTCCAAGTATTACAAATAATGATTATATTCACAATTGTGTTAGTTTGTCCAGTTACTGCTGATCCTCTGAACATGTGGTGACTGTGGAACAGTGGCTGTATTTCATAAACGTTATTGTTTTGTTTAATCCATTGAATTAGAGCTGAAAGTCTTCTTTCAGCTTTATTGTCCAAATACTTATTGTCCAAATACTTATAGTGTGTGTGTGTGTGTATATATATATATGTTTATATATATATATATATATATATATATGTTTTTATTCAAAACAAATACACAATACTAAACATATCTTCACAGTCTCACTAGTTTGACCAAATCACTGAAACGTTAATGTAGCAGTATTTATGTAATAAAGCAGAAAGAGAACGTGACTTTGGTCACACTACACTATATAACAGGAAAGTTATTGAATATTATTTCCAATAACAAATCCTCTGCAGTGTACAAAAGCAGACTTCTCAATAATGACTGCTGTAGTACAACTCAAAGCGCCCCCTGCTGGTGAAACACATGTTGGTCACAGACACTAGCAGAGGGAACGTATTGAAAAGAGTTTTCAGTAAAAAGTCACAGAAATAAATCAAAAGCATATTTTACCAAAATAACAGTTGTAGTACAACAAGGAGAAGCCCATTGATGTGTGGAGTGATTTTGGTCACATTACATTGCATGACAGTGAAGCTATTGAATATTGTTGAAGTAGGTATTCTACGCATTGCACTTTGTAGACGGTCCCTGTTTGTCCAGCTCGGAGGAGCGCGAGAGAACTGTGTTCATTACGTCAAAGCTGTAGCTTGTTGTCTACTTCACGACGCTTACAGAGTTTATTGAACCGGGAAGTCCGAATCTTTGAATATCTTTCCAACTTTACCTAAATTGAATGAGACTAAATACATCGGGAAACATACGACTAATACCTGGATTACTACTAGAGCACGTCATTTTACAAGAGTACTGACTAGTGATGGTACGGTCCATAAACAGTTATACATGATGGTTATACATGATGGTACTGTATATTAACAGATGATGGTACGGTCTATAAACAGATGATGGTACGGTCTATAGACAGACATGGTACAGTCTATAAACAGACATGGTACAGTATATTAACAGATGATGGTACGGTCTATAAACAGACATGGTACAGTATATTAACAGATGATGGTACGGTCTATAAACAGACATGGTACAGTATATTAACAGATGATGGTACGGTATATTAACAGATGATGGTACGGTATATTAACAGATGATGGTACGGTCTATAAACAGACATGGTACGGTATATTAACAGATGATGGTACGGTCTATAAACAGACATGGTACGGTATATTAACAGATGATGGTACGGTATATTAACAGATGATGGTACGGTATATTAACAGATGATGGTACGGTCTATAGACTGTAGACTGATCAGTTGTGTCTCTGCAGCTTTTTGCTCGTCTGGAGGCCCGTCGTTGTCTGAAGGACATCGAACCTCAAATGTTTCCTGAAGATGGAGGACCCAACCATGGTGACTGACCACGCCCACTTCCTGTCAGCACGGGTCACATGACATCAAGGAACCAAAGCATAAAGATATTAGCATTAGCAGCATTAGCATTATTACAGATGAGTGTTGACTGATCAGCTCACATGTGTTTCACAGGTGAGGTGGTTGAGCTGTATGGAACAGAGGGAACAGGTGAGTTCACGTCACAGGAAGTACTTCTACCTTTACCTGGTTTGAACTTCCTGTAAAGTGTGTGTGTGTGTGTTGTGTTGTATATATATATATATGCATCTGTGTGTGTGTGTTTCTTAGGTAAGACAGAATTGCTCTACCACCTGCTGTGTCGCTGCGTGTTGCCGGTAGCATCCGGCGGTCTGGAGGTGGACGTTGTGTTTGTGGACACCGACTACAGTCTGGACATGTTACGACTGGTCAGCATCCTGGACAGCAGACTGAATGCTGGTACACACACACACACACACACCGGGGGTCGTACTGGGAACATAATTCAACTCTGGATGTTCAGGCTGTGGCTGCAAAAACTGACATTCATCCATAGTATGTCAATGAATTACTGAAGATTATAAGAATCTGTCTCTCTAGCTGGTTCTCCCGGCTCGTCCTGCTCCGGTTCAGATGAGGCAGCGTTGCGTTCGTGCCTGTCTCGCCTCCTGGTCGTCCACTGCTCGTCCTCCTCCCAGCTCCTCCTCACCCTCCACTTTCTGGAGACTTCCCTGTCATCGCGGCCCGGACTCGCACTCCTCCTCATCGACAGCATCTCCGCTTTCTATTGGCTGGACCGCTGCCAGGGCGGGGCCAGCATCGCTAAACAGGAAGAGAAACTCAGCAAGTGTGCAGAGCTGCTGGGTCGGCTGCTAAGGTAGCTGTTCATCGACTAGAACGGGTATCCCATTACATTACAAGGTGTATATATATATATGTATATATATATATATATATATATATATATATATATATATATACATATATATATATATACACCGAAGCTGTTCTGAAGGAACGTGATGAAACGCACTGCATGCTGGGTTCACATCTTTGTTGAATGAATCGGTCTAATCTGTGGCTCCTTCTTTTAGAGATTACAGAATCACCGTCTTCGCTACCTGCCACGCCATCAGGAGGAGCTACAACGGACCCTCCTCCTCCTCCTCCTCCTCCTCCTCCTCCTCCTCCTCCTCCTATGACCGACCGTACCTCTGTCACCCCTGGCAACGGCTGGTGACCCACCGGCTGCTCTGTTCCCGGCAGGAGGCCGCAACCAACATGGCCTCCACAGCAGGAGGCAGCGAGGAGCAGAGGAGACGGCGAGTCTTCACCGTCCACTGCACCTCCTCCTCCTCCAGGACCAAGGCTTACAGGAGCAGCTCCTTCTATGTGAGCGATGGAGGAGTGAAGTTCATCTGAACATCAGGAACCCGTCTGTGTCCGTGAGAACATTAAACATCAGGAACCTGTCTGTGTCCATGAGAACATTAAACATCAGGAACCCGTCTGTGTCCATGAGAACATCATTAAACATCAGGAACCTGTCTGTGTCCATGAGAACATTATTAAACATCAGGAACCCGTCTGTGTCCATGAGAACATCATTAAACATCAGGAACCCGTCTGTGTCCATGAGAACATTAAACATCAGGAACCCGTCTGTGTCCGTGAGAACATCATTAAACATCAGGAACCCGTCTGTGTCCATGAGAACATTAAACATCAGGAACCCGTCTGTGTCCATGAGAACATTAAACATCAGGAACCCGTCTGTGTCCATGAGAACATTAAACATCAGGAACCCGTCTGTGTCCATGAGAACATTATTAAACATCAGGAACCCGTCTGTGTCCGTGAGAACATTAAACATCAGGAACCCGTCTGTGTCCATGAGAACATTAAACATCAGGAACCCGTCTGTGTCCATGAGAACATTATTAAACATCAGGAACCCGTCTGTGTCCATGAGAACATCATTAAACATCAGGAACCCGTCTGTGTCCATGAGAACATCATTAAACATCAGGAACCCGTCTGTGTCCGTGAGAACATTAAACATCAGGAACCCGTCTGTGTCCATGAGAACATTATTAAACATCAGGAACCCGTCTGTGTCCATGAGAACATTATTAAACATCAGGAACCCGTCTGTGTCCGTGAGAACATTAAACATCAGGAACCCGTCTGTGTCCATGAGAACATTATTAAACATCAGGAACCCGTCTGTGTCCATGAGAACATTAAACATCAGGAACCCGTCTGTGTCCGTGAGAACATTATTAAACATCAGGAACCCGTCTGTGTCCGTGAGAACATTAAACATCAGGAACCCGTCTGTCTGTGATGTTGTTGCTGTTCTTTTTGAATACTTTTGTTAACTTTCGATTAAAGTACTGATTCAGGAGGTGTAATTGTGTTTGTCTCGAGAATATGTTGAGTTTTACTGTCATTTGTCACCCATTTGTTTATTGTTCTAGTGGTTCATTAGGTGGTTCTAGCTGTCATTGAGGGGTTCTTAAGGTAGTTCTACTGGCCCATTAGGTGTTTTACACCATCAATGAGGTGGTTCTAGTAGTTATTAAGGTGGTTCTACTGGCTCATTGGGTGTTTCTCACCATCATTGAGGTGGTTCTTTAGATGGTTCTAGCAGTCATTAAAGTTATAGTTCTTAAGGTGGTTCTTGCCATCGTGGTTTTAGTGGTTCCTTTGGTGGTTCTAGTAGTCATTGAGGTTGTTCTTGTGGTTATTAAGGTGGTTCTCGTCATCATTGAGTTGGTTCTAGTGGTTCTTTGGGTGGTTCTAGCAGTCATTGCCCAGATAGCAGTGGACTCCGGGGCGGGACCGCCCTCAGGTTGGATACGGATCACGCACCATCAAACAGCGGACTCGCTGCGGTTACCGGGCGGATCTGCACATCGAATGCGCCTTTTTTCCAGTTCAAACACTGCAGGCAGGGAACAGGCAGCAACACAACGGGGGGGGCGGTCACCTTTCCTCCTGAACTCAGACAAACCTGAGCGAGCAGCTGATCTACCTTTCTTTCCTGCTTTAAATATGTTTAAAAGCATGATTTTAAGAGTGAAACTGTAGAAACATGATGTGGTTGAGATGGTTCAACGTGTTCTCTGCTGAGGGGACGGTGGTCTAGAAGGTAGATGTTTACATGTTCTATCAAATGTTGGTGTGAAGGTAAGTGAGTGAAGAACAGTGGTGCATCTCAATCAAATCTGATTGAATTCAATCTTGATTTGAACTATTCTATATTAGATGTAATAACACTGGACAATACCCGGTTTGGTGAAAACCTATTTTAAAGTTTCAGATATTAACAGAACTGTTTTGATCCATTTTAGATTTCCTCCCTGGCAACCATCGGAGGACGTGACACAAAACTTCATTCTCTGCTCAGGTAGATGTTACTCGACTATATCTTCACATAGATAATAGTTATATGATACATTAGCTCTGAATATAGCATAGCAAACCTTTAAATGTCAGACACTAGCTTTTAGCACGTCTGCTACATGTTGCACTGAGGGTTCATGAGATGTTTGATCTGCTCGTGATCACAGAATCACGTCTCACGCGCTGCCTCAGACGATGAGACGGTGAAACACAACGAGTGTTCAGCAGACAGGAAGCTCCAGCATCCTCCTGAGCAGGCCTGCACATGTGTTCTACATGTGTTCTACATGTCATACATGTGATGTTCTAAAATCCTTGTTAATGGATTTAATTTAATAAAAAAACTGTTTTTGATACTATTTATGGTTAAAGTTCTTTTGTTCCATTAATACCTATTCGATATAGAAGCTGCAATGACCTCTTTCTTTCAGATTATTTGTCTTTTTGCCTTTTATTAGATAGTCGGGACAGAGAGTTGGGATTAGAACCCAGGAGCTGCTGGAAGGACTGAATAGATGCACAAACTATGCATTTATGTTCTCCAGCGTAACTGTAGATTTTAAGTCTTGAATAAATTCAATAAATTCATCATTTAAGATATTTCCGGAGCCTGTGATACCTACAGGGCGGATCTGGAGCGGAGTCAGTTTGCTATCTGGGTGAGGTTGTTCTAGTGGTTCTTTGGGTGGTTCTAGCAGTCATTGAGGGGGTTCTAGCTGTCATTTAGTTTGTTCTTATGGCCCATTAGGTGGTTCTCACCATCATTGAGGTGGTTCTAGTGGTTCTTTAGGTGGTTAGTAGTCCATTAGGGCAGGCCAAGGACCCCCAAACTGACAGAGAGAGCAGGACCCCCGACTATATATATTGAATAAAATGGTGTTTTATATTAAACTGGGCCTAGTGCCATGTATACACACACCTCTTTATTGTGCGTTAAATACTGAGCTATTCAAATAACACACAGGTTGATGTGTTCATGTTGTTATTTATGTGAAGGTGCAGTGAGCGGGGGGGCCGTGCCACTGACATCTAGAAACACACCTCATAACTGATGCCAATGTCAACATCAACACCGTCTGTCAATTGCATCATAATCATCTGTTCAAATTGACGTTTTTATTTTAAACATAAATGTGGAAACGAAGATGAGTGATGTTCTATTAGTGACCTATTAAAATAATGGAAAGATTCATGTTTGAAAAAAAAGAAATCTAATCAACCAAGAATTTCGCGGACCCCCTGCAGTACCTCCGCGGACCCCCTAGGGGTCGCGCACCCCCTGTTGAAGACCTCTGCATTAGGGGGTTCAAGCCATCATTTAGGTTGTTCTAGTGGTTCTTTAGGGGGTTCTAGTGGTCCATTAGGCGTTTCTCTCCATCATTGAGGTTGTTCTAGTGGTTCAGTAAAGAGGACTGATGTTATATTTTTAATATATAATAATAATATAAAGTTCAATAATGTATTTCCTGTTTGCACAGTCCGGATCCTCTTGGATCCAGTCCGAGTCTTCAGGTCTGATGACAGAGACCGCTTCACTAGAGCAGCCCACCATAGATCCCTCCGCGGGGTCAGACACCTTTCTCACTACACAAACACAGAAAAGAGTCCGCTACAAACACACAGACACACGGACACGTGTTAAACTGTTCCTCCCGGTGAAGGAGGCCTTTCTCCGGTCGTAACATATGAACTCTGTTCGGTAAATGTTGCTGCTCCGGTACCAGAGCGGATGTTTTCTGTGGACCTACTTCTACTCCCTCTGTCGCTGACAGGCGGTGCTTCGGTCGCTCCCTAAACAACATGGCCTCCGTGACGGAGCGACCGATTCAACTTTAATTTTTGGCCTATTTTTCAGCGTTAAACCGTGTTTTTCTCTTTTAACGATCACCGGGAATGTTTCGTGTGAACAGTGACGCTGAAGTCATCTCTCGGAGAAGTTCTCTGTTGTGTTTAAACTGATCGGTTTAAATCTGGAGAGGAAGAAGAGAACCTCATCTAATCAGTAAGGAGGTTCTTCAGCTCTCGAGTCTCAGTGCTGGTCTTCTTCTTCTTCTTCTCTGTTTGTGGCGGTAAACTCTTCACGAGTGTTTGTCACGTTTATAGTGAGGAGACGAGTGAGCGCGCGACGGATTCGGGATGCGCTCGAGTCTGGTGCGCTAACAGCTAGCTACTGCTAACGCTAACAGAGAAGTTACCAGTCAACTGGGCGGTCCGAGGAAGCTAACAGCTAACTGCTAACAGCTAACTGCTAACAGCTAACTGCTAACTGCTGTGTTTCTACTATTCAGCTGAATTTAAGTAAATAAAACATTTAATTTGTGTTAAACACGTGACGTCTGAATGAAGTTAGAGTGTAAAGGTTAAATAAACGTTACACATTCAGAGGTTAATCATTAGTGTAACGTTAAGATGGTTTTATTATAGTCACTTAATCCTGTTCTGGTCCACGTTGTGGTTGACGTTCTGGTCTATGATCTGGTTAATTAACATACTCTCTTAATCCTGTTCTGGTCCACAATCTGGTCTACGTTGTGGTTCACGTTCTGGTCCAAGTTGTGGTTCATGTTCACGTTCCGGTTGAGGTTCTGGTTCCTGTGATAAGTAATTAGTCTAATGAACTGTTAGTGGTCTACTGACCTGGTACACATATGTAGTAGTGAAGGAAGTATTCAGACCTCTTAACGTTGCTTCATTAAAAATACTAATACCACACTGAATAAATACTCTGTTATAGTACAAGTAGTACTACCACACTGTAGAAATACTCTGTTATATTACGTTCTATGAAGTATTAACTCACATATGATTGGTAGTTTGTTTACATGACGTATTAACTCACATCTGATTGGTAGTTTGTTTACATGACGTATTAACTCGCATCTGATTGGCTGTCATTATTAGTTTTATTCCTCACTACCCTAACCGCAGAACCGAGGTACATAAAAAGGTATTGAAGTAACAACTGTAGATGATAAATCTATTTAAATGTTGACCATTGGTTACCGAGCGAGGACCATTTGGTCGTAGAATGCACTTTTCAGAAACGAATATAATGCACACAGTCAAACTGCAGTCAGACGAGGATGGATCCATGGTTCACAGGCTCAGAGAGGATTCAGGCTCTCAAAATGATTCCAAACTGCTGTATTAGATAGATTGAACACTATTAGTGATAAAAGAAGTGAAATATATAGTTATATAGTATATAAAAGTACAATGGAACAGCTGTTTGTCGATGAGACGGTGAAACACAACAAAACATTTAATTTGTGTTAAACACGTGACGTCTGAATGAAGTTAGAGTGTAAAGGTTAAATAAACGTTACACATTCAGAGGTTAATCATTAGTGTAACGTTAAGATGGTTTTATTATAGTCACTTAATCCTGTTCTGGTCCACGTTGTGGTTGACGTTCTGGTCTATGATCTGGTTAATTAACATACTCTCTTAATCCTGTTCTGGTCCACAATCTGGTCTACGTTGTGGTTCACGTTCTGGTCCAAGTTGTGGTTCATGTTCACGTTCCGGTTGAGGTTCTGGTTCCTGTGATAAGTAATTAGTCTAATGAACTGTTAGTGGTCTACTGACCTGGTACACATATGTAGTAGTGAAGGAAGTATTCAGACCTCTTAACGTTGCTTCATTAAAAATACTAATACCACACTGAATAAATACTCTGTTATAGTACAAGTAGTACTACCACACTGTAGAAATACTCTGTTATATTACGTTCTATGAAGTATTAACTCACATATGATTGGTAGTTTGTTTACATGAAGTATTAACTCACATCTGATTGGTAGTTTGTTTACATGACGTATTAACTCGCATCTGATTGGTAGTTTGTTTACATGACGTATTAACTCGCATCTGATTGGTAGTTTGTTTACATGACGTATTAGCTTGCATCTGATTGGCTGTCATTATTAGTTTTATTCCTCACTACCCTAACCGCAGAACCGAGGTACATAAAAAGGTATTGAAGTAACAACTGTAGATGATAAATCTATTTAAATGTTGACCATTGGTTACCGAGCGAGGACCATTTGGTCGTAGAATGCACTTTTCAGAAACGAATATAATGCACACAGTCAAACTGCAGTCAGACGAGGATGGATCCATGGTTCACAGGCTCAGAGAGGATTCAGGCTCTCAAAATGATTCCAAACTGCTGTATTAGATAGATTGAACACTATTAGTGATAAAAGAAGTGAAATATATAGTTATATAGTATATAAAAGTACAATGGAACAGCTGTTTCCAAAATGACAATTTGCTTGACCCCGCCTGACCTCTCTGTACCAAAACCTCTCTAACTTTGTCCTGCTTCACTTTGTCAAAGCCAAACAATGTTTGAGACTACTGACATGTTGTGCTATGATTTTGGAGAGTTTTTAAGCTAGCCAGGGCCTCATTTCCAGAACAAAATAACAATAAAAGTGCTTTTTTTCCCCAAGCGAACCTCAAACTTTTCAGTTTGAGCTGTGTCCCATCCTCATTTACTCTTAACCAGTAACATATACACTGATATTTACACATCTGAACAAATCTCACAAGTGTTTCCATTATTATAACATCAAAATTGTTAAAATAGACCTTGTAGTTACAGCATTAGTCTTTTTGGTATGGGTATGCAATTTTCAAGCAGAGGCCTAAAAATAGGGCTAGGTGTTAAAGAGTTAAATATGTCTCTGCTACATTTAAATATCAGCTGTAGAAACTTACTTAATATTTCATTATTTTAATCAGAAATGTAACAAAAGACTATAATAAATATATAATAGACTAAACCAAACCAATTTTTTTTACCCAGAATGCCATCTGAGGCCCAGTCTCAGGAGCCTCGGGACAGTGGACCGCCTGTCACTCGGGCCAAAGCTGCCGCTACTAGCCCCGCCCCCGAGAGGCGTTGTCGTGGGCGACCTCGGAAAGATGGCCGCTCTGTGCCCGCCGCACCTCCTCCACCCTCCAAATCAATGAAGAAGTGAGTCTGGATCAGGATTTGAGATCATCAGTGGAGCTGAAACAATGAGCTGAATATATGAAGTGTGATGTTATTAGAGTGACATCTTGTCTTAGATGTGTCTCAGAAAACACTGTAAAATGGGCTGACAGTGTGTTTCTGTATTAAGACTCTTCATTGTGTTTAAATCTTCACACATGTTATCATTAACTTACTGTTTGTAGATTTCAGTGGTGGCTGTCTAGGATTGTTAAAGACTTCATCCAAACGTTATCAATAACTCCAAAAGTCAACATTATTAAAAACAAATAGATTTAATCTTTTACTCAACAAAATATTCTGCTTCAATCCATATTTGTTTGTGTTTAACCTTTGAAGAAGTACTTTTTCACTGTGGTGATGAACTGCTCTCCTGGTGTACCAATAATAACTTAGTGAGACTGGGGGGGCTGGACCTCATACCCTCTGGGGGGGGTCCACGGTCCAGAACAAAATGTTTTACATTTAAAGTTAAATGCATCAATCTGGTGAACTTTGAGAGCTACATTAAGATGGACTCTGTTCTTTTAACAATTCTAAATTCACAAGGTAAATTTAGGCTTCTCAAGTACTGTACTTAAGTAAAATGTTACGGTACAAGTACTTTACTGAAGTATTTCCATTTGATGTAACTTTATACTTTTAATCCACTACATATCATAGAGCAATAAGTACTTTAACTTCCTTTATTTCACAATATTAATTACTAGTTAGGCTCCTTTGCAGATTCTGATTATTTAAATAAAAAATAAATCAACTAATATACCACAATGTTTTATTAAGTTGAATATAGCCTAATTATTACATTTATAAAGTATTTAAAATGACACTGATTGTATTCTCCAGCTGCATTAATATGAAACAGTGATGTAATCAGAAGTACTACATACCTGTGTTTTTGTGTACAGGGGACGGAGTCGAGGCCAAGCCCAGGTAGAAGATGAAGAGAACATGGACGCCAAGGAGAAGAAACCCCCCCAGAAGACAGGTGTGTTTACAGCTGATGTTCATGTCTCTGTTTCATTGTCCTGTTCGTTTTTATCAAAAAATTGATAACATTCCATCAAGCTGGATTTCTGCTCCTCTGGACTGCACATGAGCCAATGTACACAGATGTTGCTGTGAAACGTCTGCTTTCTTTTATACTTGAACAGATTCAGCCTTTAACATGCGTCTGAAGCAGCGTCACTTTAAAACAGAGACCAGTTTTAAACAAACATTGACATCTGTGAAACAAATGTGAAAGAACAACAATAAAAAGAACACGGTGAAAAAATAATGACGCAAAAGAACACGTTGAAAAAGAACACGGTGAAAAAGAACAATGTTATAAAACATTAAAAAGAACACTGTGAAAAATAATGTTATAAGACATTAAAAAGAACACTGAAAAAGAACGTTATAGAACAACGTGAAAGAACAACATTAAAAAGAACAATGTGAAAGAACAACATTAAAAAGAACAATGTGAAAGAACAACATTAAAAAGAACAATCTGAAAGAACAACATTAAAAAGAACAATGTGAAAGAACAACATTAAAAAGAACAACGTGAAAGAACAACATTAAAAAGAACAACGTGAAAGAACAACATTAAAAAGAACAATGTGAAAGAACAACATTAAAAAGAACAATCTGAAAGAACAACATTAAAAAGAACAATGTGAAAGAACAACATTAAAAAGAACAACGTGAAAGAACAACATTAAAAAGAACAACATTAAAAAGAACGACGTGAAAGAACAACATTAAAAAGAACAACGTGAAAGAACAACATTAAAAAGAACAATGTGAAAGAACAACATTAAAAAGAACAATGTGAAAGAACAACATTAAAAAGAACAACGTGAAAGAACAACATTAAAAAGAACGACGTGAAAGAACAACATTAAAAAGAACAACGTGAAAGAACAACATTAAAAAGAACAATGTGAAAGAACAACATTAAAAAGAACAATGTGAAAGAACAACATTAAAAAGAACAATGTGAAAGAACAACATTAAAAAGAACAATGTGAAAGAACAACATTAAAAAGAACAACGTGAAAGAACAACATTAAAAAGAACAACATTAAAAAGAACAACGTGAAAGAACAACATTAAAAAGAACAACGTGAAAGAACAATATTAAAAAGAACGACGTGAAAGAACAACATTAAAAAGAACAACATTAAAAAGAACAATGTGAAAGAACAACATTAAAAAGAACAACATGAAAGAACAACATTAAAAGGAACGACGTGAAAGAACAACATTAAAAAGAACGACGTGAAAGAACAACATTAAAAAGAACAACATGAAAGAACAACATTAAAAAGAACAATGTGAAAGAACAACATTAAAAAGAACAATGTGAAAGAACAACATTAAAAAGAACAACGTGAAAGAACAACATTAAAAAGAACAATGTGAAAGAACAACATTAAAAAGAACAATGTGAAAGAACAACATTAAAAAGAACAACGTGAAAGAACAACATTAAAAAGAACAATGTGAAAGAACAACATTAAAAAGAACGTGAAATAGAACACTGTGAAATAGAACACCATGAAAAAGGCGATCACTGTGACAGAAAACATAGAGAAAACTTTGGATCAACGAACATGTTGACATTGGAGATGTGACCTGCAATTAGCCACAATCCCCCTCTCCTTGTAGACATTTACGTGGATCTTCACAGAAGGACAATTTCAGCTCCTGTCTTGGATAACATGTTGAATAATGTAACTTGTGCGTTGTTGACCTCCAGACCTGAACCCAGTGGATCTCTTATGTTCTTATGTTGTCGTTTGTTTGGTGTCCTCAGAGGTGAAGGAGAAGACAACAGGACGACGTCGGTCCACCTCCAGGAGAAAATCCAACACAAACCCTGAACCAGACCCTGAACCAAGCCAGGAACCTGACCCGGACCCCCCTCATCCTAACCCCACAGTCCCAGAGTCCAGCCCAGAACCAGTTCCCAGTGCTAATGAGGAGGACAGAACCAGTCCTGCTGCCCCGCTACCCACCTCCATCCCAGGACCAGCTTCCATTCCTGGGGAAGAACCTCCAGTCGACAGACCCAGACTTGCTCCTGACCCTCTGGAGGAGCACCAAACCAGACCTGCTCCTCTGGAGGAGGACAGACCCAGACCTGATCCTGATCCTGATCCTCTGGAGGAGGACAGACCCAGACCTGATCCTGATCCTGATCCTCTGGAGGACAGACCCAGACCTGCTCCTGCTCCTGATCCTGATCCTCTGGAGGCAGACGTGGGCAGGGCCAGTCCTCCGGTCTCCCCCCCACTGGTGGACGAGGACTCGCTGTCCCCTTTGTTCCAGCTGTCAGAGGACTCTGGGGGATCGCCCACTCTGAGTCTGGGACACACCAAAAAACGGTGAGAGAGAGAGGTCTCATCTTCTTTAACAATTTCAAGGCTCCGTACTTTAACAAACTCCTCCTGGAGATTTCACCCGATTTCATATTTGGTCAGTTTGATGTCAGTAAAAAGTCAAAAGATCAAAAAGTTATAGAACTTTGTATCAGTCGCCATGAAACAGGAAGTAGTTGTAACTCGGCCGTACATTCTTTGATCTGCTCCACATGTCTCATGACATCCTGACCCTGAAGACATCTACATGACTATTTAGAATAATAGTTATAGCGCCACCTAGTGGGAACAGGTGGTGCTACTTTATAGGTCTCTATACTTTGCTTGCTTCTGTTAATAAGTAAATCAGATCCACATCAAATTAGTTCCACACAAACGTAAGAAATAAAGCCACAAAGCTTTGGACCTTTTGTGGAACGCCGTTGCCGTGGCGACTGAAGGCGCTTTTGAGGGATTAAAAACGCTCGATACAGAACCAAACACGTCGCACACATTTAAAGTCCGAAACATACTTATCTGATGTGATTCAATGCTTCAGAATGGGAAGTTGGCTCGATAGCGCCCCCTACCAGCCCTCGCAGTATGTTTCTCATAGATGTGCCGTGTGCCTACCATCTGTTAGGCTCATGTGTCACATGCAGACTTTAGAAAAAGTCTCTGGGGGCGGTGCTCTAAACCCAACAGGAAGTCGGCCATTCTGAATTTTGAGTGAATTTTCACTGCATTTTTGGTCATTTCCAGGCGCTGCACTACACAACAAACTCCGCCGTGGGAATTTATTAGATCCTCTTCAAATGTGGTCAGAACAATCTAAAGGCCTTTGTGATGAAAATGTATCAAAAGCTTTACGTTTGGAACGGCGTCGCCGTGGCGTGGATCAAGTCCAGTGGAGATGTAACTCCAGTCAATGGTCACACAGTCACAGCGTTATCTACGCGTGATATTGAGCAACATAAAGCGTGTGTGTTCTCTAGCACCACTTAGTGGAGACAGGAAGTGGAACAACACATCTAACGCTCTGCTCCCAGATGTTTGAACCTCTTTCATTGATTATTGATCCTTCAGACTGAAGCAGTGTGCCTTTTGTTACCGTGGTGAAGACCCTCCTCTGGGTCAGGGCCCCCTGGTGGTTTTTGGTCCGACGCCCGGTTACATCCCGCTGCACATCCTCAGCCGACGCACCTCCTCCGACCGGGACAACGACTGTCACGACCACTGCTACCGTGGTGACCAGGCCCCGCCCACGTGAGTCTCCCCACTTCCTGTTTATCCCCTATCAAAATAATAGTGAAACCACCCAATAAGAAGAGCCGTTAAGTTCCAAAAAAGTTTAATTACAATCAATTAACTGTGTGTGTGTGTGTGTGTGTGTGTGTGTGTGTGTGTGGGTGGGTGTGGGGCGGGGGGGTGTGTGTGTGTAGGTGCAGCAGTCCAGAACAGTGTGGTGAGTACTCTCTATATTCAGACTACAGTACCCTAGAACCGGTCACTCTAGAACCGGTCACTCTAGAACCGGTGACTCTAGAACCGGTGACTCTAGAACCGGTGACCCTAGAACCGGTGACCCTAGAACCGGTGACCCTAGAACCGGTCACTCTAGAACCGGTGACTCTAGAACCGGTCACTCTAGAACCGGTGACCCTAGAACCGGTCACTCTAGAACCGGTGACTCTAGAACCGGTCACTCTAGAACCGGTGACCCTAGAACCGGTCACTCTAGAACCGGTCACCCTAGAACCGGTGACCCTAGAACCGGTCACCCTAGAACCGGTCACTCTAGAACCGGTGACTCTAGAACCGGTGACCCTAGAACCGGTCACCCTAGAACCGGTGACCCTAGAACCGGTGACCCTAGAACCGGTGACCCTAGAACCGGTGACCCTAGAACCGGTGACTCTAGAACCGGTGACCCTAGAACCGGTGACTCTAGAACCGGTGACCCTAGAACCGGTCACTCTAGAACCGGTGACTCTAGAACCGGTCACTCTAGAACCGGTGACTCTAGAACCGGTCACTCTAGAACCGGTGACCCTAGAACCGGTGACCCTAGAACCGGTGACCCTAGAACCGGTGACTCTAGAACCGGTCACCCTAGAACCGGTCACCCTAGAACCGGTCACCCTAGAACCGGTGACTCTAGAACCGGTGACTCTAGAACCGGTGACCCTAGAACCGGTCACCCTAGAACCGGTCACTCTAGAACCGGTCACCCTAGAACCGGTCACCCTAGAACCGGTGACTCTAGAACCGGTGGCTTTCCTTCAGTCTGATCAGATCTATTGATTACCGTGTCACTGTGTGTGTTTCAGAGTCTTCCTCAGAGTTTGTGGAGCAGCTGGGACCCGTTGGCCTCCCACATGACATCAACGTCCAATCACTGTTCGACCCCACAGGTCAGTGCTGTGCTCACCTGCAGTGTGCCGCCTGGTCAGAGGGGGTGTGTCGAGGCGAGGGCCAATCGCTGCTCTACGTGGACAAAGCCATCGACTCGGGAAGCACACAGGTGGGTTTGTGTTACCTGACCAATAACGGCACACACTGTATGCAGACTCGCTAAGCTCCGCCCCCTCTCACCTGTCTCCAGGTGTGTACGTTCTGCCGTCGGCTCGGAGCGTCGCTGCGTTGCCAGGAGACAAGCTGTGGGCGGAGCTTCCACTTCCCCTGTGCTTCTGCTGCTGGAGTTCATCACGACTGGACCCACAGACACACACTGTGTAAAAGACACACACAATCAGGTACACACACACACTGTGTACAAGACACACACTCAGGTACACACACACACTGTACAAGACACACACACACTCAGGTACACACACACTGTGTACAAGACGCACACAATCAGGTACACACACACTGTGTACAAGACACACACACTCAGGTACACACACACTGTGTACAAGACACACACTCAGGTACACACACACACTGTGTAAAAGACACACACACACTCAGGTACACACACACACTGTGTAAAAGACACACACACACTCAGGTACACACACACACTTCTTCATCAGTGGTCCAGATGTTCAGGTTTTATATTGTTATTCAGACAACAGGAAACAGGACTTTTTTCATGTTTTGTGTATTTATTCCTCGATGTGTGTCCAGTGACATCACAGTGTGTGTTGTGTTCGAGTGGTGATGACATCAGCGGTCTGTTGATGTGTTGTTGCTGTGGGAACTGTTACCATGGCAGCTGCCTGGACCCCCCTCTGGCCCCTTCCCCCCTGTGCCGGGCCGGCTGGCAGTGTCCTCAGTGTCGAGTGTGTCAGAGCTGCAGGTAACACACGCAGAGACACACACACACACACACACGTACGTACACAGACGCACACACACACTGACACACACACACACACTGACACACACACACACACAGACGCACACACACACTGACACACACACGCAGAGACACACACACACGTACGTACACACACACACACTGACACACACACACGCAGAGACACACACACACACACACGTACGTACGTACACAGACGCACACACACACTGACACACACACACACTGACACACACACACACACACTTGTAGATTGGTCCACACAAGAGTAAAGGCAGCTGAAGAACCAGAGACAGTTTGTTTACAATAGTTGTTGTTGTTGTTGTCCACAAACACAGAGCAGCAGGATTAAAAGCTGCTTGACCTCACGTGACCTTTCATTTTTCTGTTGTACTGCTTAAAGTGACAGAAGAACGAAGGTGACGAGTGTTTTGTCTGATGTGCACTAACCCCAAAACTGTGTGTGTGTGTGTGTGTGTGTGTGTGTGTGTGTGTGTGTGTGTGTGTGTGTGTGTGTGTGTGTGTGTGTGTGTGTGTGTGTGTGTGTGTGTGTGTGTGTGTGTGTGTGTGTGTTAGGGTGCGAGGGGATGACGGTGTGTTGCTGGTGTGTGAGCGCTGTGATAAAGCCTACCACGCACACTGTCTCACACCTCCTCTGGATCTCACTCAGAGCCCCGGCTGGAGATGCAAGGTGAGATAAACACATCGTCAAATACAAACTTTGACCTTAAGACATACTTGTTTTATATATTTAAACTTCTCTCTCCTCCAGAACTGCAGAATCTGCCGTCTCTGTGATGTGAGGTCATCAGGCCAGTGGGCCAATCACCCGTTTCTGTGCGAGTCATGTGACCTGGCCCTGCCCTGCCCGTTCTGTGACCACGCCCCCGACCTCTGCACACCACAGGACTATGTGACCTGTTCCTGCTGCTACAGGTACGAACTCAACACAAAGTTAAACTTCCTGTTTACTGTCAGCAGCCTAAAAAACATATCCAGTTCATTCAAATCATTTATCAGTAATGATTACGAGATGCTTCTTTTGACGAATACCGGACTCTACACACGTTCCGATCCAGTAGTAGTCGACACGTTCCGACGCGTTCCGATCGTCAGGTGTGCTGTGGGAAAAATCACTTAATCAGTCCAAAAAAATATTATTTAGTTTCTGCAAACACTTTGCCATTGTTGAGCGTCTGAGCTGCAACATAGTGTCTGGCTAAGTAATAATACTCTTCCATGCCAGTGGGGGGCAGTAGGGAGCGCAATAATGACGTGTTAATTCAGGACGGTAGAATGAAATGACGCGGGAGAGGTTGAGATGACGAGACGAACAGCGATGGAGAAATATTTGAAAAGGAAAAATGCAGACTCAGAACTGAACCCTGGAAAACATAACCCAGATGAAAAGCCTCGTAAGGATCAACACATTGAGAGACTGGTCATTAAATTGTCAGCGGCCCTCGGTACAATTATATCCGGCCCACGAGAAAATATCACACGTTTATCATAACTGGCCCGCAACACCACAGAGCTCCGGGACGAAGAGTGGCGATGTGAGCTGGCCTTACTGCGCGACATAACGAAGCATCTCACTGCGCTAAACCTCCAGCTTCAGGGACGGGGACGTGTGATCACAGACATACATGATGCAGTGAGAGCTTTCCAAGCCAAGCTGTGCCTGTGGGAGACTGTCACTGTCCGTGTTTCCAAACCGTGTCCCCTCCGCTGTGTTCACGACTGCGCATTTTGCTGATAAACTTGGCGCACTCGGCTCAGAGTTCACTCTGCGATTTGCCAACTTTGCAGCTCAGGAATTTAAATTTGAACTGCTCAGCAATCCGTTTGCATTTCACGTGGAAAGAGCACCCGTGCACTTCCAAATGGAGCTGATAGACCTCCAGTGTGATGACACTCAAGGCCAAGTATGACTCTGAGGGCGCTGCACAGTTTCCAAGCTTCATCCTCGAAACGATGCCTCAACTCCGCCTACATGCTGCTCAAATTCTCTGCATGTTGGGAAGCACATACCTGTGTGAGCATCTTTTCTCTGTGATGAAGATGAACAAAAACCCACACAAACCCACAGAGTCTCACTGATGCACAGCTTCACTCCACACTGAGGGGTCCGGTCGGTAACCGGCGCGTTCCGGCGCGTGCCGATCCAATAACCGACGCGTGCCGATCCAATAACCGACGCGTGCCGATCCGGTAACCGACGCGTGCCGATCCGGTAACCGACGCGTGCCGATCCGGTAACCGACGCGTGACGATCCGGCAACCGACAGTAACCGACGCGTGCCGATCCGGTTACCGACGGTAACCGACGCGTGACGATCCGGTCGGTAGCCGCCGCGTTCCGATCCACTTGCCACCATGTGACGATCCATAGTCCCGCTGAAAATGTATCAACATCAATCTTTTCAATTGATGCATGTTTCTGTTTCAATTTGTTGTCCTTGGAGTTGCTAAATACTCTCAAAAAGTCTTCTGCAGCACACAGCGAAAGTCATGTGGAACTTTCTTTGAGAATGATTTAAGATTCAACAAACATACACATTTAAATATTTGTGTTGGGTTACAGGTGTGTCCATACAGAGTGTATCATCCAGGCTGGGGAGGGCAGGGCGCAGTCTGAAGATTACATCTGCACCGCCTGCAGGCCTCAAGAAGAAGCACCAAACCCACACCCTCCAGTCCCATTCAGTCCTAATCTGGCCCCGCCCCTCAGTCCCACAGAGGCATCACCTATTAATATTACCCATCCACCAATTCCAACTCACACAGAAGCTCTGCCCATCAGTCTTACCTTTCATAACCCAGTCCAGCTCACGACATTAGACCCACCACAGAGTCCGACCAAAATCCTTTGTACACCATCGCAGCAAAGTCTTACACCATCCCACCCTGGACCCACAGAGCTCCACCACAGTCCTGCACCATCTCCCTCTGAACCCACAGAGCCCCACCAGAGTCCTGCACCATCTCCCTCTGAACCCACAGAGCTCCACCAGAGTCCTGCACCATCTCCTCCTGGACCCACAGAGCTCCACCAGAGTCCTGCACCATCTCCCTCTGAACCCACAGAGCCCCACCAGAGTCCTGCACCATCTCCCTCTGAACCCACAGAGCCCCACCAGAGTCCTGCACCATCTCCTCCTGGACCCACAGAGCTCCACCAGAGTCCTGCACCATCTCCCTCTGAACCCACAGAGCTCCACCAGAGTCCTGCACCATCTCCTCCTGAACCCACAGAGCCCCACCAGAGTCCTGCACCATCTCCTCCTGAACCCACAGAGCCCCACCAGAGTCCTGCACCATCTCCTCCTGAACCCACAGAGCCCCACCACAGTCCTGCACCATCTCCCTCTGGACCCACAGAGCTCCAACAGAGTCCTGCACCATCTCCCTCTGAACCCACAGAGCCCCACCAGAGTCCTGCACCATCTCCTCCTGAACCCACAGAGCTCCACCAGAGTCCTGCACCATCTCCCTCTGAACCCACAGAGCCCCACCAGAGTCCTGCACCATCTCCTCCTGAACCCACAGAGCTCCACCAGAGTCCTGCACCATCTCCCTCTGAACCCACAGAGGTCCACCAGAGTCCTGCACCATCTCCCTCTGAACCCACAGAGGTCCACCAGAGTCCTGCACCATCTCCCTCTGAACCCACAGAGGTCCACCAGAGTCCTGCACCATCTCCTCCTGGACCCACAGAGCTCCACCAGAGTCCTGCACCATCTCCCTCTGGACCCACAGAGGTCCACCAGAGTCCTGCACCATCTCCCTCTGAACCCACAGAGCTCCACCAGAGTCCTGCACCATCTCCTCCTGGACCCACAGAGCTCCACCAGAGTCCTGCACCATCTCCCTCTGGACCCACAGAGCTCCACCAGAGTCCTGCACCATCTCCCTCTGAACCCACAGAGCCCCACCAGAGTCCTGCACCATCTCCTCCTGGACCCACAGAGCTCCACCAGAGTCCTGCACCATCTCCCTCTGGACCCACAGAGCTCCACCAGAGTCCTGCACCATCTCCCTCTGGACCCACAGAGCTCCACCAGAGTCCTGCACCATCTCCCTCTGGACCCACAGAGCTCCACCAGAGTCCTGCACCATCTCCTCCTGGACCCACAGAGCTCCACCAGAGTCCTGCACCATCTCCTCCTGAACCCACAGAGCTCCACCAGAGTCCTGCACCATCTCCCTCTGAACCCACAGAGGTCCACCAGAGTCCTGCACCATCTCCCTCTGAACCCACAGAGGTCCACCAGAGTCCTGCACCATCTCCCTCTGAACCCACAGAGCTCCACCAGAGTCCTGCACCATCTCCTCCTGAACCCACAGAGCTCCACCAGAGTCCTGCACCATCTCCTCCTGAACCCACAGAGCTCCACCAGAGTCCTGCACCATCTCCTCCTGAACACACAGAGCTCCACCAGAGTCCTGCACCATCTCCCTCTGAACCCACAGAGCTCCACCAGAGTCCTGCACCGTCTCCCTCTGAACCCACAGAGCTAAAACAAATTCGTCCTCACTCTAATCGACAAAAGCTTCAGCAAAGTCTACTGCCCTCTCACCCCGACCTTGCAGAGCTCCAGGAAAGTCCTTCACAATCTCACCTTGATCATGTAAAGACCCAGAGAGGTCTTCCATCTCCTCACCTTGATCCTACAGAGCTCCTGGAACACCACAACCTGTCTCAAGTTAATCCAGCAGAGCTTCAACAAAGCCCTGCCCTTGTGACTTGCTTGCAGGCTCTGCATAGTCCTTGTCAGCTAAGTGACACATTTTTTAGACCTACCCAGAATTCCACAGAGGATCAGCGTTTGGCCACAGACTCTCAGCGTCCAATGCAAGGTAGTCCCATATCTTGTAGCCTTGCACATTCTCCGCACAGCCCTCCGTGTCAGGCAGGGCTTACACAGACACAGTGCGATAGACCATGTAGTCCTACTGACATGATCACCACACAGTCTCAGCACAGTCCCCCACAAAGACTGCATAGTCCTCCACAGGTTGACACATCACCTCCACAGAGTCCCACACACGCTGCTGGATGTACACTGGACAGGGAGAGCCCTGGATCAACCAGCCCTGCTGGGCTGCAACGTGGGCCTGCATGGGACTTTTGTACACTGGACCAGGACCTCTTACCAGTCTGCTGTAGGTCTACTCAGACAGCAAGAAGACACGCCTCAATGAGGCCCATTTCAGCTCCATGTAGCCCATCACCATCCCCACTCAGAGCCACACAGTGTAGTCTGTCAATGCCTGCTAGCCCAGTACAGGCCAACTCTACGATGCCTTTCAAGCCTTTACATCGTAGCCTTCTTCCTGTTAAGCTTGCCACACAGTCAAAAATCACAAAGGAATGCACCAAAACCAGTACCACAGAGCTGAAATCCTTGGAGCATAGTCCAATTCAGCTGAGTCCTAACCTTGATTGCCAAACACTGGAAAGTAGCCCCACCTCTGACCTATCCATAATGCCTCCTGTTGTCCACGGCACAGATGGCAAACTCACAAACCAGAGTAGCATGCTTAGCTCTGCCCATTCTAGCCCCCATCTTGGTTCTGCTGTGCCCACACCAGAAAGCCCTTCAATGGAACACAGTAGCCTAACTTTGCCAGCTTGTGCTCATGACAGCCCATCACGCTGTACAGAAGGTAAAGCCAGCCCCATACCGTTCCAAAATAGCTCAGCTAGTGCTAGCCCCAAACAGACCAGTCAAACGCCTCCAAGCCCCATCAGTTCCAATCAGGCCTGTGCTATTCCCACACCAGTGGAGACTCCAGAGACGATCCCCTCAACACAACCAGCTAGCCCCTCAGCAGTACTGGCTACATCCATCCACCTCATCTCATGTCAGGATATGGAGATAGAAGATGTCGACCACATCAAGCATTTCATTCAGTCAGAAACTAGTCCCGGCCATCCTAACTGTTCTCCGGACAGCAGAGTTCATACTAGCCCTACTCATGCTAACAGTGCGTACAGTCTAATGGACTCCACACATGTTCAAGAGAGAACTGGTCCCTTTGTTTGTAGCTCTTCAGAGCTCGCACAGACTCGGACAAGCCAAAGTCCCAAACATCCTGGTCAGTCAAATCCTTCCCATGTCCAAACTACCTGCAGTCCTTCTCTTTCTTCTCAGAGTCCTCCAGTACAGACAAGCCTCCTGCATACTAGCTTTAGTCCTCCACACTGTAGGGCAACTGATTTTAGCCCAGCTGGTAGTTCTGTGAGCCACAGTTCTACCATTACTGATGTTAATGTCAGCCACAGTCCCCTGAGGTCTAGTCCTGCTGGTCAAACTGGTCCTGTTCACATACAAACCACCTGTAGTGGTGCCCACTCTGGCCCAATCCAAAGTTGGACTTCCTCATTAGCTAGCACGACATCCAGCAGCCCTGCACATGCTACTGTATCGTGTGTTAGTCCACCTCACAGTCCAGCTCAGGCAAGGTATCGTAGCCCCCATTACAGCCAAGCTCCCGACACTGGAACCAGTTCTGGCCTGACTGTGGCACCGCTGAGCCCCTCTTTGACTAGTTCAGGTCTTGATGTGGACATGGTGGCCAGTTGTTTCAAACAAAGCTCTGTTGTTCCCAGAGTGGTTCAGCTTGATTCTGGTCTTGTTGAACCCACAGACAGTATTATTCAGATGAGCCATACACCTGCCAGTTCCCTACCCGATGACTCATCTGCTGTTAGTCCCAACCAGGCTAGTCTGAGCCAGTCCCCAGCTAGTCCTCTCCCTACCCCCTGCAGGTCTGCAGTTAAAAGCCAACAAAACACTGCTGAAGGAAGCCCCTTGTTTCGAAGACCAGCATCCCCTGTTGATGCTGCTTCCACTCAGGATGACACTGCGATGCCTAGCCCTCCTCAGACACGCTCTCCTTGTGCTCCACTAGCTAGCTCTGTGCACAGTAATCCAGTTTCTAGTCTGGTTTGTGGCCCTAATCCTACCAGCCCTGTGCACCCAGAGGCTAGTCCCAGTCCTGGACCAGGTAGCCCTCTGTGGTGTGAGACTAGCCCTGGCCCCCATTTAGTTAGTCCTGTTCTTGCTACCCATCGGCAGTCTGAAACCAGCCTTAGTCCTGGTCTTACTAGGCCAGTGCAGCCTGATGCTGGTCCTGGTTTTGGAGGCCCCTCTGTTTCCAGCCCCCAGCAACACACCACAGAGAGGGAGTCTTCAGTCCCTGTGGGTGAGTATCAGAGAGACGTGTGCTTTAGAAATAAAACCATTAGTGCAGACTTCAGATGTTTTTAGAACTTATTTGTTTTTTCTACTCTTCCTCTAGACGTCGGCGAGGAGGAGGAGCAGGAGAAGAACACTGAAGAAGAGGAGCCTCACCAGAGTCCAGAGGATGGAGGAGAACTAGACCATGAGGAGGAGGATCAGCATAGCGGCTCACACTGTCCCCCTTCAGGTCGGGTTTGGATCGGTCAACACTCAAAATAACGTTGTTCAATGTAGAATGTGTCACTTTAAAATGATAGACCGTCATAAAGGAGGTTTATTATACAGATTCCTCCATTTATGATTCAACAATGTCAGGACGCTGCTGTTTTGTGCATCATCATATAATAATAATAATAATAATAATATATATATACACTAGTATTTGCTGTGAACATCACATGTTGGCGCTGAACTGTTCCTCCGTCTCTCTGCAGGAGTCCAGCTGGGATCGGTCCTGAATGAAGACCTCCTCCCTCCTCCTCCCATCCCTCCTCTCTCCACACCACACTCTGCCTTACCCCTCTCCTCCCCTCCTAGAGCTGGCTCTCTGGAGGCCCCCCCCCACAGATCGGCCTTACTCCCCTCCTGCCCCCCTCATGCCCTGACTCCTCCCTCCCTTCCTCTGGAGGAGGAGTCTACCTATCAGAGTGAAGCCCTGGTGGAGGAGGCGGGGCTAGAGGACAACTCGCTTTTCTGTCATGTGACATCAGCGGATGATGACAGCCAATCACAGAGTCCGTTTGAACTCGCCAAAGATGAGCACCAATCACATGCTGAGCCTTCAGGAAGGGAGGAGGAGCCAATAGCTACAGACGTTGCCACTTCCGAAGAAGTTGCTGGGCAACAGCCAATGAGGGAGAAGCAGGATGCAGAAGAGAAGGAACAAGGAAAGGATGCGACTGGTAGGATGGAGCGAGAGAGCGCCGAACAGGAGGACCAATCGGATGAGGAGGAGGAGGAGGAGGAGGAGGAGGAGGAGGAGTCTGTGAGCCCTGTGCTGGAACTGGACTTAGACATTGAGGTGATGGCCCTGATGACCTCCTCGTCTCCTCCTCCCTCCCTCCTACATCTCTCCTCCTTTAGCCCTCCTCCTTTTTCCCGTTCTCGGGCTCTCAGACCTCCTCCCTGCTCCTCCCGACCTTCAGACGACCTCTCCATTCGTCTGAGACAGTCTCCCTTCTCCACCGAGGCCTCCCCCGAGACCTCTCCCGCCAGATCTCCTGTAACTCCGCCTCCTCTCTCCCCCCCCTCCACTCCTCTCCGGTACTCCCCCCCTGCCAGGGAGTCGTCACCCGTTTCAAAGGTAAATGTGACAAAAGAACACGAACTAACGCGTTAACGTGCCCAGCACTAATATATACATATATATATATATATATATATATATATATATACACATATATATATATATATAGTTCTGATGATGTCGTTAACGTTACTCTTCTGAAGCGTCTCCACAGATCCTCCCAGATCTTCTCCTTGTTTTGGTCTCCTATTAACTTCTCCTCCTTGTAATCTCCTAGTAACGTCTCCTCTGTTTTCGTCTCCTTGTCTCCTCCCTTTGACTGACTCCTCCTCCTTCTGTTGTCTCCTCAGGCTCCTCCCATCACTGTGCTCCCCCTCACTCCTAAGATAGGAATGGGTAAACCAGCGATCTCTAAGAGGAAGTTCTCTCCGGGCAGAGCCCGAGTCAGACAGGTCTGTGAGGTTTGTTATTGATGTTGTTGTGTTTCTGTTGACTTTATGTTAATGTGTTAACCCCCCCCCCCCCCCCCCCCCCCCCACAGGGCTCATGGTGGAGGAGTCGTCGGGCGCTCAGCCCCCCCTCGTCCTCCCAGGATTCCATAGGAGAGGACAGCTTTAAGCCCCGCCCACCAGACCCCCCCCTCTGGAGCATGAAAGTGGTAAAGACTCTGATCTCCGTGGTTACTAAAGATGATTATTAATATGAACAGTATTATTAATAACGAGTACTATTGACCACAGTGATCAGTTATTACACACTAAAGAATAATAACTTTATTGCCCCCCCCCCCCCCCCTCAGGGTCGTGGTTCAGGGTTTCCAGGGAGGAGGAGATCCAGAGGAGGTCTAGGAGGAGGAAGAGGAGGAAGAGGAAGGAGTCGACTGAAGACTCAGGACTGTCTGACTGTGTCACCGGGAGTAAGAACACACACACACACACACACACACACACATATACACACACACACACACACAGATGAAGGACATTGATTGTGTATGTGTGTGTGTGTCAGTGTGTGTATGTGGAGCCGTTCCAGCCAAAGGAGGAAGAGGAGAACTCGATGCACAACACTGTGGTGATGTTCTCCACCTCGGACCACTTCACCCTCAGACAGGTCCGTCTCTCTCCAGACTCTTTGAAAAACACTCAATCATCAATACCACAGTTTCAGCATTAACATGTGTTTCCTCTCATCGTGTGTGTGTGTGTGTGTGTGTGTGTGTGTGTGTGTACAGGACATGTGTGTGGTGTGTGGGAGCTTCGGTCAGGGAGCTGAAGGAAGACTGTTGGCCTGTTCTCAGTGTGGACAGTGTTACCATCCGTACTGTGTGAACGTCAAGGTCAGTGCACGCTCACACACACACACACACACACACACACCCTCAGTCTGTGTATTAAAACATGAGTTTTCTTAATGGACCGTTGAACACAGAGACATGATGTATAGATCTAGATGTACATGTACAAAGTCTGCACAGACGCGATGAGACTGGAGTGACGCGAATTTGCGATGGCGCGGCGCGATTGGCGCAAATTTGCATCAAACGCCGAATCGCCCCAAACGCACGAGTTGAAATTTTTCAACTTCTGAGAAAGAATGGCGTGATGCTGTGGCGCGATAGCCAATCAGCGTTGAGCTGTTTCTCCTGTCGTCACTGACTTCCTGTTGCTGAATCAGGAAATAAATAAGTTTACCCAGAGCTACGATCCCTCATATCAGTAGAGACCGGACTGTGTGTGTGTGTGTGTAAACCATATGGTACAAACAATGAATACACACTGTCGTATTTACGTCTAGATGACTTTAAAATCTGTTTATTTAGTAAACAGACATGAGTCCAGGAGCTCCTCCGGACTATGTTATGAACCAGACATGACGGCGTTTAGTTCCCGTGATATCTGGACTTCCACAACTCGCCCTGAGCAGAAATAGAGGAGATGTTTTCCACAGTTGATGGCGGACAGTTGAACGGCTTTCAGGGCAATAAGCCACGCCCCCTCTCCGGCGCGTCCAGCGTGATTAACGTGATTCGCCGCGTTCATCGCGTTTGGTGTGAACACGGCGTTACTATTTTCAATTCAATTTATTTTTGTATAGCCCAAAATCACAAATTACAAATGAGCAATTTCTGGTCCTATATCTCTCTCTAGATATATCTCTATAGAGATATATCTAGAGAGAGATATGTATCACACATCTCTAGATATATATATCTATAGATATATATCTAGATATATATCTAGAGAGAGATATATATCACACATCTCTAGATATATATCTAGAGATATATCTCTAGATATATCTAGAGAGAGATATATATCACACATCTCTAGATATATATATCTCTAGATATATCTAGAGAGAGATATGTATCACACATCTCTAGATATATATATCTATAGATATATATCTATAGATATATATCTCTATAGATATATATCTAGAGAGAGATATATATCACACATCTCTAGATATATATCTAGAGATATATCTCTAGATATATCTAGAGAGAGATATATATCACACATCTCTAGATATATATATCTATAGATATATATCTCTAGATATATCTAGAGAGAGATATGTATCACACATCTCTAGATATATATCTATATATATCTAGATATATATATCTAGATATATATATCTAGATATATATATATATCTAGATATATATATCTCACACATCTATAGATATATCTCTAGATATATATCTCTAGATATAGATATAGATATCTATATCTATAGAGCTATCTATATATATAGATCTATAGATATATCTATAGATCTATAGATGTGTGATCTTCCTTTCTGTAGATCTCTATGCTCTCTATGCTCTCTGCTGTGTCTGTAGATCAACATGTCATGATGTCCTGTCTATAGATCACGCGGGTGGTGCTGACCAAAGGGTGGCGCTGTCTGGAGTGTACAGTGTGTGAGACGTGTGGAGAGGCCAGCGACCCCGGGAGACTGTTGCTATGTGACGACTGTGACATCAGCTACCACACCTACTGCCTGGACCCGCCCCTTCAGACGGTTCCTAAGGGGGCCTGGAAGTGCAAGTGGTGGGTCACTGTGTGTGTGTGTGTGTTCTCTCTGACTGTGTGTGTGTGTGTGTGTCCTCCTCTCTAACAGTGTGTGTGTCCTCAGGTGTGTGTGGTGTGTAAGGTGTGGCTCCGCCTCCCCCGGGCTGCACTGTGATTGGCAGAATAACTACAGTCGCTGTGGACCGTGTGCCAGTCTGAACCGCTGTCCTCTCTGCCAGAGACATTACACACAAGATGAGCTGATACTGCAGTGTCAGCAGTGTGACAGGTAACACACACACACTCACACTGACACACACACTAACACAGTAGAATGGAGTTGAAACAAAGCATCTGAATGTGTTTGATATTTAAACAGTAAATAACTGTGTGTGTGTGTGTGTGTGTGTACAGGTGGGTCCACGCTGTGTGTCAGGGCTTGAACACTGAAGATGAGGTGGAGGCTTTTGCTGACGAAGGCTTCGACTGCCAGCTGTGCCAAACACACAGCCGCAGCTGCCACGGTACAAACGCACCCAGTAGCTAACGGCTAACAGCTAACAAACACCGTCATACTGATGTGAAGTCACGACGTCACCGAGCTTTACCCGTTAAATTTACTGCTCTTAGTTTTGTTCTAAAAGTTGGACCAGATGGTAACACTGGTGTGTGTCTGTGTGTGTCTGTGTGTCTCAGGGAGCTCAGACCGGTTGGAGACCCCTTTCATGGCTCAGATCATCTCTAGGATCCGAGAACCAGGTCAGTGTGACTCCCTAACATGAACTGAAACATTTATATGTACATCAATAATATGAATGTGTGTTTTACAACTAGAATAGAGAGTGCATTCATTCTTTCATTAATACGTTTATGAAACAACAATAATAATGTGTTTGTGTGCAGAAGTGAAGACGTACACTCAGGACGGAGTCTGTCTGACAGAGTCGGGTCTCTCTCACCTGCAGTCTCTGGTGGAGCCTCTGACATCACCGCGCAGCTACCGCAGGTGAGCTAGCATAAAGTAGCATCATGTAGCATAACGCTACAGAGAGGAGCTGTGACGGGTCATCAGACTGATCAGCTGTTTCCTGTCTACTTCCTGCAGGTGTAAACCTAAACTGAAGCTGCGGATCATCAACCAGAACAGTGTGTCTGTGATGCAAACTACACCTGAGCCCTTTAAGGACCCTAGCAGAGGTTAGAGGACACACTCACACTGACACACACACTCACTCTCTCTCTCACTCACTCACTCTCACTGATATAAACCTCTGTTTCTTCAGGTGACTTCGAATGTGAGATGAAATCTGACTCCAGTCCTGAGAGAGACCACGCCCACGATGATGTCACAAAGGAGTCTGAGGTTACCGAATGCAAGAGGAAGAGGAAACCCTACAGACCAGGTGAGGAGTTAGGAAGGGAGCCTAATCACCATGGAAAAGTCAGGCTGTAGAGTTCTGTCACATGATCCACCTGTCTCCCTCCCACCTGTCTGTGTCTCAGGTATTGGTGGGTTCATGGTGCGTCAGCGTGGAGGGAAAGCCGGTCCGAGCAGAATCAAACTGAGCAGAAATGATTCGACAGAGAGGATTCCTGGAGATGAAGGTGAACTACTGACCCCCCTCACGGTTACATTTAGTAGTTTAACTAACTACTACTAGCTAACTCCCTACTAACTAAGTCACTACTAACTAAGTTACTACTACTAAGTTACTACTACTAAGTTACTACTAACTAAGTTACTACTACTAAGTTACTACTAAGTTACTACTACTAAGTTACTACTAACTAAGTTACTACTACTAAGTTACTACTAACTAAGTTACTAACTAAGTTACTACTAAGTTACTAACTAAGTTACTACTACTAAGTTACTACTAACTAAGTTACTACTAAGTTACTACTAACTAAGTTACTACTAACTAAGTTACTACTACTAAGTTACTACTAACTAAGTTACTACTACTAAGTTACTACTACTAAGTTACTACTACTAAGTTACTACTACTAAGTTACTACTAACTAAGTTACTACTACTAAGTTACTACTAAGTTACTAACTAAGTTACTACTACTAAGTTACTACTAACTAAGTTACTACTAAGTTACTAACTAAGTTACTACTACTAACTAAGTTACTACTACTAAGTTACTACTAACTAAGTTACTACTAAGTTACTAACTAAGTTACTACTACTAAGTTACTACTAACTAAGTTACTACTACTAAGTTACTACTAACTAAGTTACTACTAAGTTACTACTAACTAAGTTACTACTAACTAAGTTACTACTAATTACTACTACTAAGTTACTACTACTAAGTTACTACTACTAAGTTACTACTACTAAGTTACTACTAAGTTACTACTAGGTTACTACTAACTAAGTTACTACTAAGTTACCACTACTAAGTTACTACTAACTAAGTTACTACTAAGTTACTACTAACTACGTTACCACTACTAAGTTACTACTAACTAAGTAGTAACTTAGTAGTGGTAACTTAGTTAGTAGTAACTTAGTTAGTTACTACTACTAAGTTACTACTACTAAGTTACTACTAACTAAGTTACTACTACTAAGTTACTACTAACTAAGTTACTACTACTAAGTTACTACTACTAAGTTACTACTACTAAGTTACTACTAACTAAGTTACTACTAGGTTACTACTAACTAAGTTACTACTAAGTTACCACTACTAAGTTACTACTAACTAAGTTACTACTAACTAAGTTACTACTAACTAAGTTACCACTACTAAGTTACTACTAACTAAGTTACTACTAAGTTACTACTAACTAAGTTACTACTACTAAGTTACTACTAACTAAGTTACTACTAAGTTACTACTACTAAGTTACTACTACTAAGTTACTACTAACTAAGTTACTACTAACTAAGTTACTACTACTAAGTTACTACTACTAAGTTACTACTAACTAAGTTACTACTAACTAAGTTACTACTACTAAGTTACTACTAACTAAGTTACTACTACTAAGTTACTACTAAGTTACTACTAAGTTACTACTAACTAAGTTACTACTAAGTTACTACTAACTAAGTTACTACTAAGTTACTACTAACTAAGTTACTACTACTAAGTTACTACTACTAAGTTACTACTAACTAAGTTACTACTACTAAGTTACTACAACTAAGTTACTACTAGGTTACTACTAACTAAGTTACTACTAAGTTACCACTACTAAGTTACTACTACTAAGTTACTACAACTATGAACTAAGTTACTACTACGACTAACTACTATTACTAACTTAAGTACTACTAACTAACTAACTATTACTACTACTAACCCTTTCCTGACGTCAGAGTGTTGACATTATTTTTGGGATGTTGATGATGAAATATAAACATTGTGGATCCTTTAGACCAGCTGATCAATAATTAGTGATCATTGAGTGAGGTTATAGTTATTATGGTCTGTCACACATCAGGCCTTCCAGATGCAGATGTTTCCATGGAGATGGTGTTACCTGCTGAGCAGACGATGGAGAAAGTGAAGAAGAGGTACAGGAAGAAGAAGACCAAGCTGGAGGAAGAGTTCCCTTCTTATCTTCAGGTAACACACACACACATTAACACACACACACACGCTCGCTCAGTCAAACGCAGTGATCTGATTGGCTGTTGCTCTCTATCCAGGAGGCATTCTTTGGTCGCGTCCTTCTAGACGTGAGCCGCCTGGCAGACAGGAAGCAGGGGGTGGAGACACCAGGTGACGTGAAAAGCCCCGCCCCTGGATTACATGGCCCCTCCCCCTTGAGCCTTCCGCTTGGCGCTGTGGCAACAAACGCCATCAAGAAGCAGCAACTGCGTGAGTTATTTATTATTATTTATTTAATCATATCTTCATCTTTCATCTGTGTTTGATTTACATTGTGTGTGTGTGTGTCACCATTCAGCCATGTCGGAGGAAGCTCTACTGGTTCTGTCTGATGTTCTCAACACTGATCCTCACATACTGGCCACAGGACACACAGGTAGACTCACACACACACCGACTCACAGCAAGGTGACTGGTTACCATTCCTCACCACTGTGTGTGTGTGTGGTTCATTGTGTAACAGTTGTGTCTTTATTGAGACATGATGGAAGCAGTGACACCAACGAAGAAGAGTGTTCTCTGACTAAAGAGAATCACTGTATTTGTTTTCAGGTCACTTCCAGGTGGAGCGCTCCCTCTCTCCGTTTGGTAAGACCTACTCTCCTTCTTCTCCTTCTTCTGCTTCTTCTCCTCCTCCTGTAGATCTCACTGACTCCTCCTCCTGTAGATCTCACTGACTGCTCCTCCTGTAGATCTCACTGACTCCTCCTCCAGTAGATCTCACTGACTGCTCCTCCTGTAGATCTCACTGACTCCCCCTCCTGTAGATCTCACTGACTGCTCCTCCTGTAGATCTCACTGACTCCTCCTCCTGTAGATCTCACTGACTCCTCCTCCAGTAGATCTCACTGACTCCTCCTCCAGTAGATCTCACTGACTCCTCCTCCAGTAGATCTCACTGACTGCTCCTCCTGTAGATCTCACTGACTCCTCCTCCTGTAGATCTCACTGACTCCTCCTCCAGTAGATCTCACTGACTGCTCCTCCTGTAGATCTCACTGACTCCTCCTCCAGTAGATCTCACTGACTGCTCCTCCAGTAGATCTCACTGACTCCTCCTCCTGTAGATCTCACTGACTCCTCCTCCAGTAGATCTCACTGACTCCTCCTCCAGTAGATCTCACTGACTCCTCCTCCTGTAGATCTCACTGACTCCTCCTCCTGTAGATCTCACTGACTCCTCCTCCAGTAGATCTCACTGACTCCTCCTCCAGTAGATCTCACTGACTCCTCCTCCTGTAGATCTCACTGACTCCTCCTCCAGTAGATCTCACTGACTGCTCCTCCTGTAGATCTCACTGACTCTTCCTCCTGTAGATCTCACTGACTCCTCCTCCAGTAGATCTCACTGACTCCTCCTCCAGTAGATCTCACTGACTCCTCCTCCTGTAGATCTCACTGACTGCTCCTCCTGTAGATCTCACTGACTCTTCCTCCTGTAGATCTCACTGACTCCTCCTCCAGTAGATCTCACTGACTCCTCCTCCAGTAGATCTCACTGACTCCTCCTCCAGTAGATCTCACTGACTCCTCCTCCTGTAGATCTCACTGACTCCTCCTCCAGTAGATCTCACTGACTGCTCCTCCTGTAGATCTCACTGACTCTTCCTCCTGTAGATCTCACTGACTCCTCCTCCAGTAGATCTCACTGACTCCTCCTCCAGTAGATCTCACTGACTCCTCCTCCTGTAGATCTCACTGACTGCTCCTCCTGTAGATCTCACTGACTCTTCCTCCTGTAGATCTCACTGACTCCTCCTCCAGTAGATCTCACTGACTGCTCCTCCTGTAGATCTCACTGACTCCTCCTCCAGTAGATCTCACTGACTCCTCCTCCTGTAGATCTCACTGACTCCTCCTCCTGTAGATCTCACTGACTGCTCCTCCTGTAGATCTCACTGACTCCTCCTCCTGTAGATCTCACTGACTCCTCCTCCTGTAGATCTCACTGACTCCTCCTCCTGTAGATCTCACTGACTCCTCCTCCTGTAGATCTCACTGACTCCTCCTCCTGTAGATCTCACTGACTGCTCCTCCTGTAGATCTCACTGACTGCTCCTCCTGTAGATCTCACTGACTGCTCCTCCTGTAGATCTCACTGACTCCTCCTCCTGTAGATCTCACTGACTGCTCCTCCTGTAGATCTCACTGACTCCTCCTCCTGTAGATCTCACTGACTGCTCCTTCTTCTCCTGTTGGTCCGCCTCTCTTGGTCCATGTCATTATTTAACCTGTCTGTCTGCCTGCCTGTCTCTCTCTCAGCCGGTCTGGACATCAGCTCTATGGCGGTGGACCGAACAGGAAGTGGGCGTGGCCTGATGCCGGTGCAGGAGGAGCCTCTGGACGCCATCTTGAGTCCAGAACTCGACAAGATGGTCACTGACGGTGAGATCACAAAGTTTCAATGTTTTCATCTTTTAACAAGAATAATGTTAACTTTTATTCTGAACAATCTGTTTCTACACCTGAATCCTCCACGAAGTCCTCGTCGGTAGACCACCTCCATATGGGGGGGGGGGGTACAGTCTGCTCAAGCTGTTTCTGTTAAACCTTTGTTTAATCAATGTGTAATTACAACATTACAGTATTCGTAGACATGATATTCCTACATTTGGTCTGTTGAATAATTCACGTGTTTGTCTAAAATGAGCCATGTAAATATATAAAGTGTGTATTAATGTTTGTGTGATCATCAGTAACGTCTTGTGTTTCAGGAGCGATCCTCAGCAAACTGTACAAGATTCCAGGTAAGAAACAAGTCACTACAATATGATACTAATACTTAATAAATACTTATTAATCATAATAATGTTATTTAATTGGTCGTTTGTTGGTAAGTGTGAAGTTAGTATCAACTGACTGATGTCTCTCTGTAGAGCTGGAGGGGAAGGACGTGGAGGACGTCTTCACTGCTGTTCTCAGTCCAAACAGCAGCAACAACCAACAACCTGAGCAGAGCCAACACACACACACTGCTGCTGGGATCAAGACACACACACACCACACAGGTACACACACACACCTGACAGACACTTCTCGGGGTCAAATGGACACACTGAGATTGGGTCCTGGAGCCTGACTGGAGCCTGATTTTGGGCGATACAAAAATAAATTGAATTGAATTGACTGGAGCCCGACTAGAGAGAGCCCCCGACTAGAGAGCCCCCGACTAGAGAGCCCCCGACTAGAGAGAGCCCCCGACTAGAGAGAGCCCCCGACTAGAGAGCCCCCGACTAGAGAGAGCCCCCGACTAGAGAGAGCCCCCGACTAGAGAGCCCCCGACTAGAGAGAGCCCCCGACTAGAGAGCCCCCGACTAGAGAGCCCCCGACTAGAGAGAGCCCCCGACTAGAGAGAGCCCCCGACTAGAGAGAGCCCCCGACTAGAGAGCCCCCGACTAGAGAGAGCCCCCGACTAGAGAGCCCCCGACTAGAGAGCCCCCGACTAGAGAGCCCCCGACTAGAGAGCCCCCGACTAGAGAGAGCCCCCGACTAGAGAGCCCCCGACTAGAGAGAGCCCCCGACTAGAGAGAGCCCCCGACTAGAGAGCCCCCGACTAGAGAGAGCCCCCGACTAGAGAGCCCCCGACTAGAGAGAGCCCCCGACTAGAGAGAGCCCCCGACTAGAGAGCCCCCGACTAGAGAGAGCCCCCGACTAGAGAGCCCCCGACTAGAGAGCCCCCGACTAGAGAGAGAACCCCCGACTAGAGAGAGCCCCCGACTAGAGAGCCCCCGACTAGAGAGAGAACCCCCGACTAGAGAGAGCCCCCGACTAGAGAGAGAACCCCCGACTAGAGAGAGCCCCCGACTAGAGAGCCCCCGACTAGAGAGAGCCCCCGACTAGAGAGCCCCCGACTAGAGAGCCCCCGACTAGAGAGCCCCCGACTAGAGAGAGCCCCCGACTAGAGAGAGCCCCCGACTAGAGAGCCCCCGACTAGAGAGAGCCCCCGACTAGAGAGAGCCCCCGACTAGAGAGAGCCCCCGACTAGAGAGAGCCCCCGACTAGAGAGAGCCCCCGACTAGAGAGCCCCCGACTAGAGAGAGCCCCCGACTAGAGAGCCCCCGACTAGAGAGAGCCCCCGACTAGAGAGCCCCCGACTAGAGAGAGCCCCCGACTAGAGAGAGCCCCCGACTAGAGAGCCCCCGACTAGAGAGCCCCCGACTAGAGAGAGCCCCCGACTAGAGAGAGCCCCCGACTAGAGAGCCCCCGACTAGAGAGCCCCCGACTAGAGAGAGCCCCCGACTAGAGAGAGCCCCCGACTAGAGAGCCCCCGACTAGAGAGCCCCCGACTAGAGAGAGCCCCCGACTAGAGAGAGCCCCCGACTAGAGAGCCCCCGACTAGAGAGAGCCCCCGACTAGAGAGAGCCCCCGACTAGAGAGAGCCCCCGACTAGAGAGAGCCCCCGACTAGAGAGAGCCCCCGACTAGAGAGAGCCCCCGACTAGAGAGAGCCCACGACTAGAGAGCCCCCGACTAGAGAGAGCCCCCGACTAGAGAACCCCCGACTAGAGAGAGCCCCCGACTAGAGAGAGCCCCCGACTAGAGAGATCCCCCGACTAGAGAGAGCCCCCGACTAGAGAGAGCCCCCGACTAGAGAGCCCCCGACTAGAGAGCCCCCGACTAGAGAGAGCCCCCGACTAGAGAGCCCCCGACTAGAGAGAGCCCCCGACTAGAGAGCCCCCGACTAGAGAGAGCCCCCGACTAGAGAGCCCCCGACTAGAGAGAGCCCCCGACTATAGAGCCCCCGACTAGAGAGAGCCCCCGACTAGAGAGAGCCCCCGACTAGAGAGCCCCCGACTAGAGAGAGCCCCCGACTAGAGAGCCCCCGACTAGAGAGAGCCCCCGACTAGAGAGAGCCCCCGACTATAGAGCCCCCGACTAGAGAGAGCCCCCGACTAGAGAGAGCCCCCGACTAGAGAGAGAGCCCCCGACTAGAGAGAGAGCCCGACTAGAGAGAGAGCCCCCGACTAGAGAGAGAGCCCGACTAGAGAGAGCCCCCGACTAGAGAGAGAGCCCCCGACTAGAGAGAGAGCCCGACTAGAGAGAGAGCCCGACTAGAGAGAGAGCCCCCGACTAGAGAGAGCCCCCGACTAGAGAGAGCCCCCGACTAGAGAGAGAGCCCCCGACTAGAGAGAGAGCCCGACTAGAGAGCCCCCGACTAGAGAGCCCCCGACTGCAGCTGACTCCTTTATCATAATATTCAGATTAAGGTGCATCCCGACCAGAAAGAGCAGGGGTCCCCAAACTTTTTCCTGTGAGGGCCACATCACTGAACATATCGTTTGATCGGGGCGGAACACCGCCGTGCGCGATACAGAGAGCAGGGGAATTGAAAACGCGCGACCATGTAGTGACAGACATGACATGCCGGCGTGTAAATAAATTAAGCACAAGCTCTCGTCTCTTGGCTCTTCTACTTCTTCTACTCTTCTACTTCTACAGGGTGCGCGCATGACAGCTCTCATCTCGTTCGCCACCTGGTGGTTGGCTGATTCAGGAAGCGTTAGATTTGATATGTAGCAGAGCACGTATTTTAAACGTCAATATCGCAGACGATCATGCTCATTTAATCGTGGCAGCCAAAATCGTGATCGCGATTAAAATTCGATTAATTGTGCAGACTGAAAAAAAATCATAATGCGTCTCTGGTATTGTTCAGGGGGCCGGACCAAATGTGGAGGCGGGCCGCATCCGGCCCGCGGGCCGTAGTTTGGGGACCACTGAGAAAGAGGCTTCATCTCTGAGGCAGCAGCCTTATTTTATTGACATGAAGTCGTCTAACATGACGATGAGATTCAGTTACTGGAACTGTGACGTAATCAAATATTTAATATTATTATATATTGATAATTAAACCTCTGTCTCTCAGCAACAGCTGTGTTTCCTCGTCTTCCGCTGATGAACGGCCTGATGGGAGCTGCTCCTCGTTTTCCCAACGCTCCCATGACATCCAGCGGCGTTCAGAGTCTAGCAGGCTTTAGGGTACCGCCTCCCGAGAGCCCCGCCCCCGGGCTGTCCTCAACCAATCGGGTGTCAGCAGGAGAGGGCGAGCAGGACGTGATGTCGACGGCTCAGAGGGGCATGTTAAAGTGGGAGAAAGAAGAAACTCTGGGAGAGATGGCAACCGTCGCTCCGGTCCTCTACTGTAACACCACGTTCCCCCAGCTGAGAGACCAGCACCCTGGTACACACACACACACACACACACACACACACACACACACACAGCACCCTGGTACACGCACAGATCCAGAATATTTATTGCGCGTTGCAACATTTACTATCTTATGATTTTGTAGAGATCAGTGTTCATCAATATGGCCGTTTATTAAAAACCCAGCAGTCTGATGGTGTCCTCTACTGAACTGTGTGTGTGTGTGTGTGTGTGTGTGTGTGTGTGTGTGTGTGTGTGTGTGTGTGTGTGTGTGTGTGTGTGTGTGTGTGTGTGTGTGTGTGTGTGTGTGTGTGTGGCAGACTGGTCCACCAGAGTGAAGCAGATCGCTAAGCTGTGGAGGAAGGCCAGCTCTCAGGACCGAGCTCCCTTCGTGGTGAGTTTATTATAATTTACAGATTATTGATGTCAGAAAGTGAAACATTTAATTTCCTCCTATATTCTGAAAATTCATTAATATTTGTGAGTTGATCAGGACTGAAGTTGGTTAAAAAGATTTCACTTGGTGAAAGTGGATCAGATGAACCTTTTAAAGTGAGGCTCTGATGTATAGAGCGGAGGAATAAAGTAGCATCACGTCATCACGTCTGATGATGACTTCTTGTTTCCTCTCTTTACCAGCAAAAAGCTCGAGATAACCGGGCGGCTCAGCGTATCAACAAGGTGCAGCTGTCTAACGACCAGCTCAAACGCCACCAGTCCTCCCAGCAGCACCAGTCCTCCTCCTCCTCCCTGCAGCAGCACCAGTCCTCCCAGCACCAGTCCTCCCAGCACCAGTCCTCCCAGCACCAGTCCTCCCAGTCCTCCCAGCACCAGTCCTCCCACCAGCACCAGTCCTCCCAGCACCAGTCCTCCCAGCAGCACCAGTCCTCCCAGTCCTCCCAGCACCAGTCCTCCCAGCACCAGTCCTCCCACCAGCACCAGTCCTCCCAGCAGCACCAGTCCTCCCAGCAGCACCAGTCCTCCCAGCAGCACCAGTCCTCCCAGCAGCACCAGTCCTCCCAGCAGCACCAGTCCTCCCAGCAGCCTCTACCGCTGCTGGGACCTTATGACCCCGTTTCCTTGGAGCTGGAGGGGGCGTTTAAGGACCCCCTGAGGCCCAAAGAGTCCGAACAGGAGCAGGAGTGGAAGTTCAGACAGGTGAGCAGAGTTTCAGTGTGTTTGTTCGTCACATCATTCATGAACTAGAACCAGAGAGAGAAACCAACACCAGACTATATTCACAAACTATCTTTATGTCTTTTATGTTTTACCACACTTTATAATATATAACTTTCATGAACACTGTTGACTTTAGTTCCTTAAATTACTTTAGATGTGGTCCAATCACGGCATCGGGGGGGGTGTTGGTTTCCCTCTCTGAGTAGTAACCATGGTAACCACCAGGCTGCATGTCAGAGTCATGTGACTTTGATTGTCATTGTGTCATTGATGAAGATGATGTGCATGACTCACTCACTGACTCCCACTAATATCTGTGATGTAATTGTCATTGAAAAGGGAGAGGTAAAAGACAGATGGGGAGCCGGTAAGAAGAGGCAGGAAAATCTCCCCCAAAGCAAAGCCCTAAAATCACCAACAGATAAAGGTTGTCCCTACCAGGCATCTGTAGCAGGAGGTGGCAAAGAGGCTCTGGTAAGATCTCAAGAACTTGTTCAGGCAGACTTCCTGGATCCATGACCCTCTGAAATCCTCTTTGTGTCCCGGAGCGCTGCTTCTGCTGGTCCACACAGTTTCCACTGGTTCGCCTGGAGGTCAACAGCTGGTTAGCAGCCGGTCAATGGTCAGTTAACAGCCTGTTATCGGTCAGTTAACAGCCTGTTATCGGTCAGTTAACAGCCAGTTAGCAGCCGGTCAATGGTCAGTCAACAGCTGGTTAGCAGCCGGTTATCGGTCAGTTAACAGTCAGTCAACAGCCGGCCAACAGCTGGTTAGCAGCCAGTTATCGGTCAGTTAACAGCCGGTCAATGGTCAGTCAACAGCTGGTTAGCAGCCGGTTATCGGTCAGTTAACAGTCAGTCAATGGTCAGTCAACAGCCGGTCAACAGCTGGTTAGCAGCCGGTTATCGGTCAGTTAACAGCCTGTTATCGGTCAGTTAACAGGTGGTTAGCAGCTGGTCAATGGTCAGTTAACAGCCGGTCAACAGCTGGTTATCGGTTAGTTAACAGCCAGTTAGCAGCCGGTCAATGGTCAGTCAACAGCTGGTTAGCAGCCGGTTATCGGTCAGTTAACAGTCAGTCAACAGCCGGTCAACAGCTGGTTAGCAGCCAGTTATCGGTCAGTTAACAGCCGGTCAATGGTCAGTCAACAGCTGGTTAGCAGCCGGTTATCGGTCAGTTAACAGTCAGTCAATGGTCAGTCAACAGCCGGTCAACAGCTGGTTAGCAGCCGGTTATCGGTCAGTTAACAGCCTGTTATCGGTCAGTTAACAGGTGGTTAGCAGCTGGTCAATGGTCAGTTAACAGCCGGTCAACAGCTGGTTATCGGTTAGTTAACAGCCAGTTAGCAGCCGGTCAATGGTCAGTCAACAGCTGGTTAGCAGCCGGTTATCGGTCAGTTAACAGCCGGTCAACAGCTGGTTAGCAGCTGGTTATCGGCCGGTCAACAGCTGGTTATCAGGACAAATCATTGATTTGTTGATCGACAAAGAATCAAACTAATTTGATTGATAATTAAGTAAAGAAACCGCTTTCTTCTGAAATGTTTGTTTTTCTTTTTCTTAACAGTCGAGTAAACAGAATATCTTTTGGACTGTTTTGTCTTTTTCTAATGTTTGTTTGAGAAAAGGAGGATTAATTGCTAATGTATCAATATGTTCCAGCCTGTGTGAAATCTTAATTTATGGGCAGTAGAACAGCAGACTGTTGTTAGCGACTGTGGCTAAGTGGATAGCAGGATTGGTGGTTCGATCCCCAGCTCCGGCTCCGCATGTTGATGTGTCCTTGAGCAAAACACTTAACCCCATAAACTGCTCCCGTAGCTGTGCCTACAGTGTAGAAATGTGATAGAATCTGAATTGTAAGTCGCTTTAGGTAAAAGCATCTGCTAAATGACTGTAATGTTGTTATTATTATTATTATTCAGTCGTTATGAAGTCAGAGCTGCTATATTTTCCTCATCATTGACCTCAAGGACAGAAACATTGGAAACTATAAATGTCTCAGACTGAAGCGACGAACTCTCCCAAAGCAAAGAGGATTTCAGACACATGGACCCAGGACGGGTCACGGTTCTCTTCTGTGGGCCACTTTACATTTCAGGGTTTTGGGAACACAGCACTCATTTCAGTCAGTTGAAGTAAAGACCCAGAGTTGTTGTCCGTGGCCTCAGTCCGTCTCAGAACTGACTGATTTTATTCTAAAGAGATGCTTCCTCTGAATGTTGTTCTGCTGCCGTCCTTCAACGTCCACCGCACACCGATGAAGACGTGTGGATTCAAACTGTCAGTTCTGGGAGCAGCACAGATTCTCTTCTGCTTCTTCTGAGGCTTTTCTCATCATACAGATACAAGTGGAGAGAGATGGTGCAGTTTGATTTAACACAAACCAGGCAAACTACCATTATGACACATTCACTAGTAGCTCCATCAGTTAGTAATGAGCAGTATGAAATGTGATGAACGTAGTAGTCAGTAGAGGTGGGGGAGGGGAAAGGGTGTGACAAAGAAATCTGAAGCTGTAAACATGGACGACAGCGGCCTGGCGTTTGAACGGTCTTACACCGGCCGGAGACCATGTGACAGGAAGTGCAGGACCAAGGTCTGTGTGCTGAAGGACGACAGCAGCTTGACGTTCACAGTGAGCAGGTATCACTGCAGGTATGATTAACCAGGTGAGAGACAGACAGCAGGGAGGACAAGTGATCAGCCCCCCCCCACTCCAACACATCACACACAGTCTGAATGATTCTCAGTCACATGTTTGATCCTCCAGTACATTAAATGACTTCATCACTGATTGTCATTAACAGAGAGAGAGGGAAAGCGAGCATTACTAGCTGCCATGTCATCATGTTTGAACTGTAGAGACGTAGAGACGCTGACTCGTGTCGCTCTGTGTTTCCGTCCGTCTTCCTCTCTGCGTTTCATTTTCTCTCTTTTAGCAAATGCGTCATAAGAGCAAGCAGCTGGCGAAGATGGAGGCCAGTCAGAAGCTGGAGCAGGTGAAGAACGAGCAGCTCCTCCAGCAGAGGCAGCTGCAGCTCGCCGGACGTCTTTCTCCAGACGCCGGCAGCCGAAGCCCCGTGGCGCCAGTCATCGGGGGCGATGCCTCCAGACAGCACCTCCTTCAGCAGAGCTCGGGACTGGCTGACAACGTCTTCCTCAAACCACAAGCCCCTCCCCCTTCTGGCTTCTCCTCACTCCCTCACTCCCCCCTCCCCTCCTCTCCCCTCCATCAGCCCCCCTCCTCCCCTCAGATGTTCTCCCCGCCCTCCTCGCGTTCCTCCTCACCCTGGGAACCCAACATTAAAGTAGCAGGGCCTACTCGCCCCCCCTCCTCACAGGCTGGTGTCCCCCAGCGTCACAACTCCCTCAGCTCCTCCCCAGCCCATGATGCCTTTGGTTCTCCTGCACCGTCCCCCGACTCCAAAACCTCCGACGTCTCCAGGACCCTTGGACCCCAACAAGGTAACTCTCCTCCCAGTTGGCACCTCCTCGTTTTCTCCTCCCATCGACCGTCTCCAACTTTTCTCCTCTTAGTGACCGTCTCCTTCTTGTTTTCTCCTCCCAGTGACCGTCTCCTTCTTGTTTTCTCCTCCCAGTGACCATGTCCTCCTTGTTTTCTCCTCCCAGTGACCGTGTCCTCCTTGTTTTCTCCTCTCAGTGACCGTCTCCTTCTTGTTTTCTCCTCCCAGTGGCCGTGTCCTCCTTGTTTTCTCCTCCCAGTGACCGTGTCCTTGTTTGCTCCGCTCAGTGACCGTCTCCTTGTTTTCTCCTCCCAGTGACCGTGTCCTCGTTTTCTCCGCCCAGTGACCGTCTCCTTCTTGTTTTCTCCTCCCAGTGACCGTGTCCTCCTTGTTTTCTCCTCCCAGTGACCGTGTCCTCCTGGTTTTCTCCACCCAGTGACCGTGTCCTCCTTGTTTTCTCCGCCCAGTGACCGTCTCCTTGTTTTCTCCTCCCAGTGACCGTCTCCTTCTTGTTTTCCCCTCCCAGCGACCGTGTCCTCCTTGTTTTCTCCGCCCAGCGACCGTGTCCTTCTTGTTTTCTCCACCCAATGACCGTCTCCTCCTTGTTTTCTCCTCCCAGTGACCATGTCCTCCTTGTTTTCTCCGCCCAGTGACCATCTCCTTGTTTTCTCCTCCCAGTTACCGTGTCCTTGTTTTCTCCACCCAGTGACCGTGTCCTCCTTGTTTTCTCCGCCCAGTGACCGTGTCCTTGTTTTCTCCACCCAGTGACCGTCTCCTTGTTTTCTCCGCCCAGTGACCGTCTCCTTGTTTTCTCCACCCAGTGACCGTCTCCTTGTTTTCTCCACCCAGTGACCGTCTCCTTGTTTTCTCCACCCAGTGACCGTCTCCTCCTTGTTTTCTCCTCCTAGTGACCGTCTCCTTCTTGTTTTCTCCTCCCAGTGACCGTGTCCTCGTTTTCTCCGCCCAGTGACCGTGTCCTCCTTGTTTTCTCCACCCAGTGACCGTGTCCTCCTTGTTTTCTCCTCCCATTGACCGTGTCCTCCTTGTTTTCTCCACCCAGTGACCGTGTCCTCCTTGTTTTCTCCGCCCAGTGACCGTCTCCTTGTTTTCTCCTCCCAGTGACCGTGTCCTCCTTGTTTTCTCCTCCCAGTGACCGTGTCCTCCTTGTTTTCTCCACCCAGTGACCGTGTCCTCCTTGTTTTCTCCTCCCATTGACCGTGTCCTCCTTGTTTTCTCCACCCAGTGACCGTGTCCTCCTTGTTTTCTCCACCCAGTGACCGTGTCCTCCTTGTTTTCTCCTCCCATTGACCGTGTCCTCCTTGTTTTCTCCACCCAGTGACCGTGTCCTCCTTGTTTTCTCCTCCCAGTGACCGTGTCCTCGTTTTCTCCGCCCAGTGACCGTGTCCTCCTTGTTTTCTCCTCCCCGTGACCGTCTCCTTCTTGTTTTCTCCTCCCAGTGACCGTCTCCTTCTTGTTTTCTCCTCCCAGTGACCGTCTCCTTCTTGTTTTCTCCGCCCAGTGACCGTGTCCTCCTTGTTTTCTCCTCCCAGTGACCATCTCCTTTTTGTTTTCTCCTCCCAGTGACCGTGTCCTCCTTGTTTTCTCCACCCAGTGACCGTGTCCTCCTTGTTTTCTCCACCCAGTGACCGTGTACTCCTTGTTTTCTCCTCCCAGGACTGCAGCAGAACAGGGCCGGTATGATGAGCCCTCCCTCTGGCTCGGCCTCCGACCCTTCAGCCCGACACATTGGTATCCGAGCAGCTGAGACATACCTGCGGACTCCTCACAACAGCAGTAACATCCGTGCAGCGGTGTCTGAACTGTACGGTCGCGGTGGTGAACTGGTGCATGGTGGGTTGTTTAAAGCCCCCATGCCTCCTCAGCACCAGCCTCAACTGGAGGTGTTTGGTACCGCAGGAGGAGCAGGAAGGAGGGACCTGTCCAGACCCACAGACCTGGGCTTTGCTCTCTCCCAGTCGCAGGACCCTCCCTTCCCCTCGAGTCCGCTGTCTGGACTGGGCTCTCCCCACCGCAGCCCCTATGCCCAGACGCCTGGTACCCCCAGACCTGACTACAGCCAGCAGATGTCTGACCCCTTCACCCAGCACTCACCTTTGACCTCCCGGCCCTCGCCTGACCCCTACACCAACCCTCAGACTCCGGGTACACCACACCCTCCTCATTCTGACCCAACATACCTCACCACACCGCCTGCACTGAGACTGGACCAGTATAATCAGCAGTCTACCAGCAGGCGTCCGTCCCCCTCCCACCCAAACCTTGACCCTTACGCCTCCAACCCGGGGACTCCCCGCTCCACTGTCACCGAGCACTTCCCCCGATCGCCGGGCAGTCAGCGGAACACAGACCCCTACGCCCAGCCGCCCTCCACACCACGACCCATGTTGGACCCCTACGCCCAGCAGCCCTCCACACCACGACCCATGTTGGACCCCTACGCCCAGCCGCCCTCCACACCACGACCCATGTTGGACCCCTACGCCCAGCAGCCCTCCACACCGCGGCCCCAGAAGGCCCCAGATCCCTTCAGCCAGGCCCCAATGGAGATCTTCACTCCTCAACTTGCAGGATCCGGTTCATCCCCTTTGGTTCCAGGGCTGTCTGGAGAGACAGTGACCTTCACCCCAACACACCACCAGGTAACGGACAACACAGTGTTCACATGTCTTTTTATGTTTGTACAACAGCGTACGTGTCTGTACTGCAGCTTACGTGTCTGTACTGCAGCATACGTGTCTGTACTGCAGCGTACGTGTCTGTACTGCAGCGTACGTGTCTGTACTGCAGCTTACGTGTCTGTACTGCAGCGTACGTGTCTGTACTGCAGCTTACGTGTCTGTACTGCAGCGTACGTGTCTGTACTACAGCGTACGTGTCTGTACTGCAGCGTACGTGTCTGTACTACAGCGTACGTGTCTGTACTGCAGCATACGTGTCTGTACTACAGCGTACGTGTCTGTACTACAGCGTACATGTCTTTACTGCAGCGTACGTGTCTGTACTACAGTTTACCTGTCTGTACTGCGGCCTACGTGACTGTACTGCGGTTCCATGTCTGTACTAGTTTACGTGTCTGTACTGCAGCTTACGTGTCTGTACTGCAGCTTACGTGTCTGTACTACAGCGTACGTGTCTGTACTGCAGCTTACGTGTCTGTACTGCAGTTTACGTGTCTGTACTGCAGCTTACGTGTCTGTACTACAGCTTACGTGTCTGTACTGCAGCGTACGTGTCTGTACTGCAGCGTACGTGTCTGTACTGCAGCTTACGTGTCTGTACTGCAGCTTACGTGTCTGTACCGCAGCTTACGTGTCTGTACTGCAGCTTACGTGTCTGTACTACAGTGTATGTTTGATTTTGTTCTTTTCTCTTCAGTTGCAGCAGTCTCCAGGAAGACAACTGCAACAACAACAACAGCAGGACTTATTTCCCACAACCCCCAGCAACCAGACCCTGAAGAACCCTGGGATGTCAGAGGAGAGCGTCTTCTTGGCGGGTCAGACTCCCGGTCACGACCCCTTTGAGCAGAGTCACATGACAGCAGGCCCCTCACAGATGAACAAGACAACAACCAATAAGATGGCAGCGATGGCTGTGGCTCCTTTAGATGGACCAATGAGCATGCTGCCTCAGCTTGGTGATTCGGAGGAGAAGCTGAGACAGGTGGGCCAGATGACCTCCATGAAATGTTTCATGTTGTGGTTTATTTAATCAGAGCTGACTTGTTTGATGTGTTGTCTCACCTCTTCTGGTTTCTCTGTTCTGCTGAGTTCTACTGTTCTATCTGTTTCTGTGCAGCGTCAGCGTCTACGGCAGCTCATCCTGAGGCAGCAGCAGCAGAAGAGTGTGTTACGGCAGGAGAAAGGTCTGCAGGAAGCAGCTTCTGGACCCCATGCTGCTGGACCCGCCCCTGGTTCTGCCACACCGCAACACTGGTCCCAGCCAGACCCCTCCACTGCTCCTCCAATAGACCTGTTTGGACGTCCCCCACCCCCATACCCTGGCACAGTGAGGCCTGGTGGGGCAGTGGGGGCTTTGGCCCCAAGGTTCCCTGGAGGTTTCCCCGGGGAGCAGCAGAGGGGGTTCACCCCAAAAGAGCTGCCAGTCCGAGGACCAGTCATGAGGTGAGAGAGCCTCAAAACCTGGTCCTGACCTGATCTGATGATGTGTTCTGGTTCACTCATCTTTTTCTTGCTCCTTCAGGTTTGGTGTTCCTCCAGCGGGTCTCCAGGACTCCTTCTTACGGCCTCCCCAGGGAGCGGTGCCTGGATCTGGGCTCAGTATGGTGGAGGGAGTCACTTTCCAGGTGAAGAGGCCGACACCTGTGGAGTTCACCGGCATCAGACCCGTCCCGGCTCCCGGCGCTCAGCCACACATGATATCTGGTGAGTTTATGAACCGCTCCATTACAGAACTGCTGCATGGACATCAGGGACCACATAAATATATATATATATATATATATATATATATATATATATATATATATATATATTGCAGTCTTACGGTATTGTTCAGATCATCCTGTATAATGAGGACTACTGGCCCCTGTAGACTAAAGTCCACGGTGGACTGGTCTCTGCTGGAGTCTCTGGTGAACCTGATGATGTCATCTTCTCTCTGATGGATGTAGAGGCTCATTTATTGATTCAGTTCTTTGTTAAGTCACTGATGGCCCCCTTCCTACCCCCCAGGTGTCCCCCAGCCCTTCCTCCCCCGCTCCCTCCCCCTCCAGCAGCACAGTATCATGGGACAGCCCTACATCGAGCTCCGTCATCGCGCCCCCGAGAACCGCCTGAGGATGTCCTTCTCTCTGCCCGAGGTCCCGCTGCTGCCCCGCGGAGATCCTCAGCCGTCTCCGGTCAGACCCGGTCCGGGGGCCAGGATGGGTGAGACGGTGCTGGGCCCGGCGATGGTGATGGAACAGCTGAACCACCAGCACCTGGTCCACGCAGCAGCGCATACTCAGAGTGGAGAGTCCACGCTCCCGGAGGAGCACCTGGATGGGGAGGACTCTGCCGTGAAGGACCTGGAAGACGTGGAGGTGAAAGATCTGGTGGACCTCAACCTGAACCTGGACCCTGAAGACGGTAAGAGCACAGGAGTCAAATCTGGGTCCTCAGATCCAGGACGGAGTAGATGAATCATGACATAAATCATGATGACGAACTTTGTGCTGGCTGTTTCAGGTAAAGAAGACCTGGATCTGGGTCCGAATGACCTCCACCTCGACGACTTCCTGCTGTCGGGGAAGTTTGACCTGATTGCCTACGCCGACCCCGAGCTCAATCTGGAAGACAAGAAGGACATGTTCAACGAGGAGTTGGAGCTGGGGGAGCCGGTGGAGGAGAGGAGGGATGTCGCCGGTGGGTCCACACAGACCGATGGACTCCGGATCGGCCACGTCAAACAGGAAGTACAGGACGGCCCCTCTGCTACCCAGCAACCTACACCTCATGCTGGGGTGGTCACCACCAGCAGACCTCAAGGAGCTCCAGGGTCTGAGGCAGCAGGCTCCAGCCAGCCATCAGGTCCAGGTTCTGTTTGTCTCCAGACCCAAGAACTGGCTCTGTCATCGGGCATGACTCCCAGGGTTCACCCCCCCATGGCTGGAGGTAACGAATATGAACCGTATTTCATATTATTGACAGATTATTGATCTGTGTTTATTCATCTGAACTGTAACTCCCTCTCATCTGCAGGTCAACAGTCTGTCTTCCAGCAGCAGCAGAGACCGTTTGGACCCCCTTCCTCAGCTCTCTTCACCCCCCACCTTCAGGGTCACACCAGTCTGACTCCTCAGGGCGCTCATGCCCCGCCTCACCCGCTGTCCCTCCAACCCTCCCAGCCTCGCCTCCTTCTCAACCCTCAGACCCAGCTTTCAGACCAGGGGACCTCCACCCAGAACCTGGACCAGGACCAGCACAGGCTTCTGCTCCTGGAGGAGCAGCCACTCCTCCTGCAGGACCTCCTGGACCAGGAGCGCCAGGAGCAGCAGCAGCAGAAACAGATGCAAGCCCTGATCAGACAGAGGTCCACCACAGACCCTGTGTTACCCAATATGGGTAAGACCTGAACCCGGATAGACCTGAACCAGTGCTCCTGTTTACCTTAATGCTGTTTTGGAAGGTGGTATGCTTTTAATTTGAAAGGTAATTTGATGTGTGTTTGTGTTCAGCAGACTTTGACTCCATCTCTGACCCCATCATGAAGGCCAAGATGGTGGCTCTGAAGGGCATCAACAAGGTCATGACCCAGGGCAACCTGGGACTCAGCCCCATGGTCATCAACAGGTAGCACGGCCTCTTGTGCTGATGAAGCAGATGACTGGTTCGGTTTTTGTTCATGTTAAAAAAGCATTTATTACTCTTCATTGTGTGTGTGTGTGTGTGTGTGTGTGTGTGTGTGTGTGTGTGTCTGTGTGTGTGTGTCTGTGTGTCTGTGTCTGTGTCTGTGTGTGTGTGTGTGTGTGTGTGTGTGTGTGTGTGTGTGTGTGTGTGTGTGTGTGTGTGTGTGTGTGTGTGTGTGTGTGTGTGTGTGTGTGTGTCAGGTTCCAGCAGGCTCCGGTGGCTCCAGTAGCCCCGGTGGCCCCGGTGGCCCCGGTGGCTCCGGGTCCAGAGGGGACTCAGCCTCCACAGCTGGTGGTTCAGGTGTGTAGAACCATGACAACATGAGGTTTGATTGAAACACTAATGAATAGGATCTCTTTCTGCCGTCGCGATGTGTTTCCTGAGTTCGTGTCTTCTCTTCCTGTCAGGATGGGAAGCTGAACACCCCGTTGGTGCGACCGAACCCTCCCAGCTTCGGCTCGGGCTTCGTCAGTGAGTATGAGAACATAATCCCAACGATGTGGCCCTTGATTCAGTTAAATAACCACGAAAAATAAAGAACCAAAAACAGAAAAAAGGAACTGGTCAACTCTTGTGGTTTTTTCACAATTGTTAATAATCTCTAAAGACGTCTCTTGCGTCTCTGTAAAGTCCTTTCTCGGTGTGTAAAGTCCATCCTGTGTCCTGCAGACGAGGCTCAGCGGCGTCAGTACGAGGAGTGGTTGGTGGAGACGCAGCAGCTACTGCAGATGCAGCAGCGCCTCCTGGAGGACCAGATTGCAAGTTTTCGCAAGAATAAGAAATCTCTGTCGGCCAAACAGAGAACGGCCAAGAAGGCCGGCCGAGCCGTCGCTGAGGAGGACGCTGCCCAGCTCTGCAACATCACGGAGCAGCAGGGGGCGGTCCAGAAGCAGCTGGAGCAGGTACACCAGCACATACAGGACTGGTACTGGTCCGTACCAACACTAGTAAAGTCCCACAGCTCTCACATAGTTCGACATGCTTCCTGAAGGCCTCTGTACCTACGCTCCCTCACATGATGCTCCACCACCAACTGTGCAGCTTCTGTCTTTAACACACTAATCAATACTTTCATCAGTAACTTTGTGGAACAGCTGGTCACTGTAGTTTCTATCACATGAAATGGTGTTTGTTGGGGACTATTTTCAGCAGCAGATGAATCCACCTTTGGTGCTCCAGTGCGTATTTGAATGTGTGGTTGAGTCAAAATGAGCTCCGGCGTTCATGGTGTTCATCATCAGAGGAACCTGGTTAGTTCATGAACAAATATCTCTGTGACGTCTGTGTTCAGATCCGGAAGCAGCAGAAGGATCACGCCGAGCTGATTGAGGACTACAGGACCAAGCAGCAGCAGAGAGCTACAGGAGCGCCCCCCATCCCCCAGACCCACCTGGGCGGCCCCACAGTGGCCCGAGGCCCAAATGTCCCCCCTGGTTGGACCCCAGCTGGCGGTGCCCCCAGGTTGATGGATCAGAGGATGCCACTCCAGATCCCCCCCGTCCTGCCTAAAGCCCCCCAGGCTCCCACACACACCCAGACCCCCCCACCAGCAGTCTTCACTGGGGGCCCCACCGGAGGAACCAATGGAGCAGCAGGGGACCCCCCTCAGGTAACTCACCTGGAGCTCTACGAAGGTTTAACGAGGAAAGAAATTCATTCAACACGTTTGTTCACGTTGAGTTTCAGTGAGAAACAACAAAACTTCACCAGATCACAGCCTGTAATTAACCATTTTCATCTTCCAATCATCTGATGCTAATTTACAACGTCTATAAAATGTCAGAAGACATTGAGAAATAAAGGGGCAGACATCTGGATCAATGGACCAATCGGCTCAGCTCCTCAAAGATAGAACGATGACGAAGTCATGTGACTTCAAACAGCTTTTTGATATTTAATTAAGAACTGAGATCAGAGAAACAACAGAACGGGTTTCTTTTTTGTGTTCCTATCCTGACTTTTAATTTGTAAAAGATTTTTCTTTTTAATATCTAATGTTAATGGAGTTACCACAAAGGTTACAACTGCACAAAGCGTGAAGCTCCTCAGCTCAGAGAGCTGATTTCTGTCTCCACGACCTGCAGGTGAAGTTTGACGATAACAACCCGTTCAGTGAGGGTTTCCAGGAGAGGGAGAGGAGGGAGAGGCTGAGGGATCAGCAGGAGAGGCAGAGAGTTCAGCTCATGCAGGAGGTGAAACATCACACCATCATCACTCAGAGAACACAATGTTCATCTGCAGAGAGCAGGAAGTAGAAACACACAATGTTCATCTGCAGAGAGCAGGAAGTAGAAACACACAGATGTTCATCTGCAGAGAGCAGGAAGTAGAAACACACAGATGTTCATCTGCAGAGAGCAGGAAGTAGAAACACACAATGTTCATCTGCAGAGAGCAGGAAGTAGAAACACACATGTAGAGAGCAGGAAGTAGAAACACACAGATGTTCATCTGTAGAGAGCAGGAAGTAGAAACATCTGTAGATAGCAGGAAGTACAAATGTACAGCTGATCATCTGTAGAGAACAGGAAGTAGAAACATACAGATGTTCTTCTTCTCCTCTTAGGTGGAGCGTCACCGCTCCCTGCAGCAGAGATTGGAGCTGGAGCAACAAGGCCTCCTAGGAGCCTCCATGGGTCCTGAGGCTGGACTAGCAGCCATTCCTCCATCTGGACCTCTGTTAGGGGCTCGAGTACCTGGAGGTCCTGCTGGGTCAGCACCTGGAAGTGATGGTCCCTTCTTCAGCTCTGAGCTGCCCCAGGACTTCCTCCAGTCCCCCCCAGCAGCTAAACCTCCCCCACAGCACCATGGCCTCTACCAGGGCTTCACAGGAGGACCAGGGGCCACAGCAGAGCGGGGCAGGTCCCTGCCTGAGCACGGGCCCCCCATGGACCCCCACACCAGACCCCCCATGCACCCCCACACCAGGCCCCCCATGGACCCCCACACCAGACCCCCTCATCGGTTTGGACTTGACTCTTCCTCCCCCTCTACCTCTCTCCCCCCCTCCTTTGGCTGCTACTCCTCTGGAGGCCCCGCCTCCCTCATCCAGCTCTACTCTGACATCATCCCTGACGACAAAACAAAGAAGAAGAGGAGCCGGAAGAGGGACGGAGACGACACGGCAGGAGGAGGAGGAGCCAGGACGCCGCTATCGTCACACTCTGATGACACCACAGCTCCGCCCACTCCGGCTCTGTCAGACACTTCCTGCTCTACGCCCACCCGGGGCGGTGTGGACCAATCAGAACTCTGCTTCTCTCTGAACTCCTCTCTCTCCGGTCTGGCTCCATCATCAGAGCTGGAGAGGCAGCTGTCCGTCATCTCCGCAGCCCAGCAGAGAGGCTCTTCTCTGGGCACGGAGTGTCAGAGAGGTCCCCTGTCTGCAGCTTGTCTGCAGGTCAAGGTGGGTCTGAAGTCAAGTGATATTACTGTGATTGTATGTATTGTATATGTGTACTTCAGTACTTCTTGTCCCAGCAGGAGGAGCGTGAGGAGGGAGGAGCTTGTGGAGGAGGTCTGGTGAAGATGGAGGAGGGTGATGGATTCTTCCCCCCCTCTTCTCTCCATGGTGGAGACACTGGGAAGGAGCTCCTCAGACACCTGCTGAAGGACAAGATGTCCCCCACCGGACAGGCCCCGCCCACTGCCCGCCAGCTGTCCAATGAGAGCGCTCGTTCTGAGGAAGAGGACGGGCCTGGCTCCCATGGCAATGTGGTGAGGAGAGGGTTAACTGTAATTACCTCTGACCTCTTAGAAGTGATGAGCTATGTGCGCTAACTGAGCTAGTCATTAGCTATTTAGGCTAGTTATTAGCTAGTTAAGTTAATTATAAGCTATTTGAGAGCTAGCTGAGCTAGTTATACGTTAGTTGAGCTAGTTATAAGCTACCTGAGCTAGTTTTGTGCTTGTTGATAATTAGTTAAGCTAGTTATAAGCTAGCTGTAAACTAGTTAACTCTGTCGATGATCTTATTGATTTGGTATCTGTGGTGATGTCAGGTCACATGACCTCCACCTAGTTTTGACTTGTGTTTACCAGCAGCAACAGGAAGCTAGTTAGTTAATTATGAATTGTTGGTTGTCCTCCAGGTCCTGATAGATGGTCCAGGTCCAGATCTCCTGGACTCGTCTGGCAGGAAGAAGACTCAGCGCTGTAAGAGACTCGCTCGACCGGAGAAAGATAAAGCTTCTAAAAACAAGAGGAGGAAGAAGGAGGAAGAGGAGAAGACGCTTCACTCCTCCTCCTCTGACCCACTGATGACCCACGACAGACAGGTAGACCAACCTGGTCCTCTGACCTCCTTTAGCCATGTTTAACCTCCTTTAGACCGCCTCCTTTAACCTCCCCTAGGCCGCCTCCTTTAACCTTTCACCTCCTCTAGGCCGCCTCCTTTAACCTCCTCTAGGCCGCCTCCTTTAACCTTTAACCTCCTCTAGGCCGCCTCCTTTCACCTCCTCTAGGCCGCCTCCTTTAACCTCCTCTAGGCCGCCTCCTTTCACCTCCTTTAGACCGCCTCCTTTAGACCGCCTCCTTTAGACCGCCTCCTTTAGCCTCCGTTAGACCGCCTCCTTTAGCCTCCGTTAGACCGCCTTCTTTAGCCTCCTTTAGACCGCCTCCTTTAGCCTCCTTTAGACCGCCTCCTTTAGCCTCCGTTAGACCGCCTTCTTTAGCCTCCGTTAGACCGCCTCCTTTAGCCTCCGTTAGACCGCCTCCTTTAGCCTCCTTTAGACCGCCTCCTTTAGCCTCCGTTAGACCGCCTCCTTTAGCCTCCGTTAGACCGCCTTCTTTAGCCTCCTTTAGACCGCCTCCTTTAGCCTCCTTTAGACCGCCTCCTTTAGCCTCCGTTAGACCGCCTTCTTTAGCCTCCTTTAGACCGCCTTCTTTAGCCTCCTTTAGACCGCCTCCTTTAGCCTCCTTTAGACCGCCTTCTTTAGCCTCCTTTAGACCGCCTCCTTTAGCCTCCTTTAGACCGCCTTCTTTAGCCTCCTTTAGACCGCCTTCTTTAGCCTCCGTTAGACCGCCTCCGTTAGCCTCCTTTAGCCTCCTTTAGACCGCCTCCTTTAGCCTCCGTTAGACCGCCTTCTTTAGCCTCCTTTAGACCGCCTTCTTTAGCCTCCGATGGACCGCCTCCGTTAGCCTCCTTTAGACCGCCTTCTTTAGCCTCCTTTAGACCGCCTCCTTTAGCCTCCGTTAGACCGCCTTCTTTAGCCTCCTTTAGACCGCCTTCTTTAGCCTCCTTTAGACCGCCTCCTTTAGCCTCCGTTAGACCGCCTTCTTTAGCCTCCTTTAGACCGCCTTCTTTAGCCTCCTTTAGACCGCCAACTTTAGCCTCCGTTAGACCGCCTCCGTTAGCCTCCTTCAACCTCCTTCAACCTCCTTTAGCCTCCTTTAGCCTCCTTTAGCCTCCTTTAGACCGCCTCCTTCAGCCTCCTTCAACCTCCTTCAACCTCCTTCAACCTCCTTCAACCTCCTTTAGCCTCCTTCGCTACTTTTCTTATGTAATATCTTCTTCATTGATATGTTAACAGTCTGATGTGGCGTCTTTCTAACGTATGATTTTAAAACAGAGGGTTCATTGATGATCAGATGTTGATTGATCTTAATGCTAAACGTGTCTTATAGCTCACTGATTATCTGTATTGATTATTGATTGCCCCCCCCCCCCCCCCCCCCCAGCTGTCTGTGCTGCCCCTGATGGAGCCGGTTCTGGAGGTGGACCTGAGTTTGTTCCCCCCGTACGGGAGCTCCTCTCTGGGCAGAGACTCCACACTGAGCGGTTCCTTCGGTAACGGAGTCCTGGACGGAGTCACGGACTACTACTCCCAGCTCATATACAAGGTACTACTGCAGTAGTGCTACAGGACAGTACTACAGTACTACAGGACAGTACTACAGTGCTACAGGACATTACTACAGTACTACAGGACATTACTACAGTACTACAGGACAGTACTACAGTGCTACAGGACATTACTACAGTACTACAGGACAGTACTACAGGACATTACTACAGTACTACAGGACAGTACTACAGGACAGTACTACAGTACTACAGGACAGTACTACAGTGCTACAGGACATTACTACAGTGCTACAGGACATTACTACAGTGCTACAGGACATTACTACAGTACTACAGGACAGTACTACAGGACAGTACTACAGTACTACAGGACATTACTACAGTGCTACAGGACAGTACTACAGTGCTACAGGACATTACTACAGTACTACAGGACATTACTACAGTACTACAGGACAGTACTACAGTACTACAGGACATTACTACAGGACAGTACTACAGTACTACAGGACAGTACTACAGGACATTACTACAGTACTACAGGACAGTACTACAGGACAGTACTACAGTACTACAGGACAGTACTACAGTGCTACAGGACAGTACTACAGTGCTACAGGACATTACTACAGTGCTACAGGACAGTACTACAGTGCTACAGGACATTACTACAGTACTACAGGACAGTACTACAGTACTACAGGACATTACTACAGGACAGTACTACAGTACTACAGGACAGTACTACAGTACTACAGGACAGTACTACAGTGCTACAGGACATTACTACAGTACTACAGGACATTACTACAGTACTACAGGACAGTACTACAGTACTACAGGACAGTACTACAGGACAGTACTACAGTACTACAGGACAGTACTACAGTGCTACAGGACAGTACTACAGTGCTACAGGACATTACTACAGTGCTACAGGACATTACTACAGTACTACAGGACAGTACTACAGTACTACAGGACAGTACTACAGTACTACAGGACAGTACTACAGTGCTACAGGACAGTACTACAGTGCTACAGGACAGTACTACAGTACTACAGGACATTACTACAGTACTACAGGACAGTACTACAGTACTACAGGACATTACTACAGTGCTACAGGACATTACTACAGTGCTACAGGACAGTACTACAGTGCTACAGGACAGTACTACAGTGCTACAGGACAGTACTACAGTGCTACAGGACATTACTACAGTGCTACAGGACATTACTACAGTACTACAGGACAGTACTACAGGACAGTACTACAGTACTACAGGACAGTACTACAGTACTACAGGACAGTACTACAGTGCTACAGGACAGTACTACAGTGCTACAGGACAGTACTACAGTACTACAGGACATTACTACAGTACTACAGGACAGTACTACAGTACTACAGGACATTACTACAGTGCTACAGGACATTACTACAGTGCTACAGGACAGTACTACAGTGCTACAGGACAGTACTACAGTGCTACAGGACATTACTACAGTACTACAGGACATTACTACAGTACTACAGGACAGTACTACAGTACTACAGGACATTACTACAGTGCTACAGGACAGTACTACAGTGCTACAGGACAGTACTACAGTACTACTACCTCAGCTCCACTTCCTTCTTCACTGATTCTGAACTTTAACTCTTGTCTCCAGCAGAATAACCTCAGTAACCCCCCCACACCTCCGGCCTCCCTGCCCCCCACCCCCCCGCCCGTCACCAGGCAGAAGCTGGTGAACGGCTTCGCTACGACGGAGGAGCTGTCGGAGCAGGAGGGTGAGTGTGTTCTTTAGACCCACTGCTTCGTCTTTAACACTTAATACCGAGCGTCCTAGGGAGTGGGCGACAGAGTACACACATGTAGTACAATTCACTCTGAGAAACGAATAAAATGATATTTTATGATATATCATATACCTACATAACGAAGAGATTCTGGTCGAAAATACCATGGAAGCCATTTTACTCACTCAAAACACAGTTATACACAAACTAATACAATAAACTAGAAGATGTACCACAATATCACCTATTTTTCGCCTTGACACGGCGAGCTACGTACTCCCGTTTGGAGATAAAATCACAAAGCTAAATGCTATCATGGCCGACCCATAGATCAGAAAGCACGAGGATTCGACCCAGAATCCATCAATCCATCCATATCTTCCAATGTTCTCTCCTTGAAACCATTAAAAAGTTACAGCCAGCAACCCGCCAAAGAACACACCGCCACACAGCCACATCTTCAACAGCATCGTACACAGAGAGGATTTTCTGGAAGAAAAACGCTGGAATTTGACGGTAATACGTTTCAGCAGCTGGATGCAAGAATGACGAGATGGTCGTCATTTTACTGTTCGGTGAATCATTTTACGCTCGGGGGTGGCGCGGCATGGTTTTGGATTTTTAGTGGCTAAAAATTCTGTCAATCAACTACAGGACCCTCCTACTGCATCCCTGAGTCTGTTACGCATTGAACAAGGTGACATAGCCTGAAATCAGCCAATCATAGGCTTTAGAAAAGCTCCAACACACACACAGAGAGACGAAAACATCTCTGGAGGCCACAGAAAGGCTTGAATCAGTTTATCACTGATCTTAACTAAACATGTGTCTGGTTGTTTTTTTTCATTGAAAGGTGTGAAGCAGAAACAAAAGGGGCTTCTGGCTCTAAACCACGCCACCAAAACAGTAGATGTCCCCGCCTCCCTGCCCACCCCGCCCCACAACAACCAGGAAGAGCTCAGGTAAGCTCCGCCCACTGAGAAATCCTCTTTATGGACATTTAAAGGTTGAGGAGAATGTTTGTTCTGTTCTTTAATATTATAATTCTCAAAATAATACACTTATTTAAACTCGTCTTTGGCCTTTTCTCCGGGTGGTGACACGTTTCCCTGACTCGTCTTTCTTCCTCCACAGAGTTCACGACTCGTCAGGACGCGACAGCCCTGAAGGGTTCGTCCCGTCGTCTTCTCCTGAGAGCGTGGTGGACGAGGAGGTCAGCAGGTACCCCGACCTCTCCTGGATCAAACTGGAGCCTCCCTCGCCCTGCGTCTCGCCTACAATACCCATGATGCCCTGCGCCTGGGGAAAAGGTCAGTTAACAGCAGTGTTACAAGGCTCCAGATACTTTGTGTTACTGCAGTAGTACCGTACGCATCGCGGCGGCGGTACTTTGTTGGAGTCGTCGTGGGAAACAGAAAAGAAAGATCAACACATCATTCAAATAATTAATTTCTTACCTGTTTTTGTGTGTGTGTGTGTGTGTGTGTGTGTCCGGGCTCTGCAGTGAAACAGGAAGTGAAGGCGGAGCCTAACCATCAGGGTCATCCCTCATGCTCTAACACAGACCTGGTAACCATAGCGATAACCCTGAACCCTGTTGCAGCTCAGGTAAACGTTTGTGTGTGTGTGTGTGTGTGTGTGTGTGTGTGTGTGTGTGTGTGTGTGTGTGTGTGTGTGTGTGTGTGTGTGTGTGTGTGTGTGTGTGTGTGTGTGTGTGTGTGTGTGTGTGTGTGTGTGTGTGTGTGTGTGGCCCCTCCCTCCTGATGACATCACTGTGACTCTGTTTACAGACTGTAGCAGACGTGATGGCGGCGGTAGCCGAGCTGTTACTGGTCCCCGTCCCCTCAGACTACCAGCTGAGCAGAGCCACCGGGAGGAGCTCTGGAGTCAGAGTTCCACTCACACAGGTGGGTCAAAACCTGTGTGCATGTAATGAAAGTCATCATTCTGAACGTCACACTGACTGTTTGATGTGTTCGCAGAGTTCAACAGGAAGCAATCAAGAGAGACCAGCTGCTGCTGGAAACACTGGTCTGTACACACACACAGACACACACACACACACACACAAGCAAGCTTGTGATTGACAGCTTTGTATCTTCTGTCTGTGTGTTGCATCCAGGTGTCAGCGTGGACTACATCCAACATGGCGGCGCTTCTACTGTCAGGCCTCAGTGTTGCAGCTCCTGCAAGGTGCTGCTGGGAAACGGAGTCCGAATCGTCAAGGAGCTGAAACAGGTTGGACGCAGTAGAGAACTGTGTAACACAGAGTGAAACAACAAAGATGGCAGACAGGAAGTCACCGTGTGTGTGTGTGCGTTTATTACAGGAGGGTCAGTCCAGATCCAGCTTGATGTTCTGTAGTCCAAACTGCTCGTCTCTCTACGCAGCTGACCTGCAGAGCAGAAGAGCTGTGAACCAGGTTAGTGATTGTTGATCAGGAGTCCATCATGGTGATCAGCTGAGTGATGTACCATCTAAAGGAAGTGACACGCCTCTGATGTTTGATGATGTCATGGCGTACAGTTGATGTCCTTCTGTCCTCAGGCTGCAGTCCCTCCCAGCAGAGTGCAGCACCAGTACACCAGCAACATGTCCACCATCGCCGTCCACTCCCTCCTCCACACTCCCTCCTCGCCTCCTCCAACCTCCTCCCCTTCACTCTCCTTCCCCCCCGCCTCCGCCATCACCATGGAGACCAGTCCCCGCATGGACAGCCTCAAGGTGGATGGTGTTATTGATTTGATTATCAAAAGTTGTAGCTGATCATCCGTTTGATTGATTAGATGATTAATTGACTCTGTACTTGGTTTACAGGTGAAGGTGAAGCTGAAGCCCCGCCCCCGGGCGGTCCCAGGTGGAGACGACTTGCTGTCGTCTCGCCACGGGAAGAGGATGAAGAGTAACCGCTGGAGACGCTGGAGCTTTAGCATCACATTGAGCAGGTTAGCCCTTTAGCATCACATTGAGCAGGTTAGCCTGTTAGCATCACGTTGAGCAGGTTAGCCTGTTAGCATCACATTGAGCAGGTTAGCCCTTTAGCTTCACATTGAGCAGGTTAGCCTGTTAGCATCACATTGAGCAGGTTAGCCTGTTAGCATCACATTGAGCAGGTTAGCCTGTTAGCATCACATTGAGCAGGTTAGCCTGTTAGCATCACATTGAGCAGGTTAGCCTGTTAGCATCACATTGAGCAGGTTAGCCTGTTAGCATTGTTCTGTATGTCTCTTTTATCCCAGGGGCACTTGCACTCCTAACGAGACGGTTGCCATGCCAACGGAGGAGGAAGTGGATGTACTACTGAATAAACTGGGGGCGTGTCTTCGTCCTGATCCGCTACCCAAAGACCAGCGGAGGTGCTGCTTCTGTAACCAGCAGGGTGACGGGCAGACAGACGGACCGGCCAGACTGCTGAACCTGGACCTGGACCTGTGGGTGAGTCTGGACCTTCAGGAACCAGCAGAGTCTCTGATGATGGTCTGGATCAGTTGATAACGTGTCTCTCTCCGTGTCTCAGGTCCACCTGAACTGCGCTCTGTGGTCCAGCGAGGTGTACGAGACTCAGGCCGGAGCTCTGATCAACGTGGAGCTGGCTCTGAGGAGGAGTCTGTCTCTACGCTGTGCTCACTGTCACAAGAGCGGAGCCACGAGCGGCTGCAACCGCCTCCGCTGCACCAACACCTACCACTTCACCTGTGCACTGCAGGCCCACTGCACCTTCTTCAAGGTACACACAGTAACACACAGTAACACACTGTAACACACTGTAACACACTGTAACACACTGTAACACACAGTAACACACAGTAACACACAGTAACACAGAGTAACACACTGTAACACACTGTAAC
>NC_136547.1:21199152-21234311 GCF_910591455.1 Pholis gunnellus
CTGTGTTTTGTTGATTTCCTGTAAAATAAGAGATTTTGTTCTTTTTGTATTTATTACTGAATGAAGCTATTTTCTAATTACGCGGTGAGTTCGAGGTCCGGAGTCTCAGCCTGTAAATATCTGTATTATAAATTTAAAGGAAAAACAAAATGTTTAGAAATCACTCCACAGACAGCGACCTTAGCATCCTCATCCTCACCTTCATCACCTGCCCGTCAGTTTCCTGTCGCGCTGCGTTCTGATTGGATGAAGACATCGTTTGTTTTGTGTTTTTTCACCCAGCGTTTTGGCTGCAGGCGTTTTTATGTTTTGTTCTTTCACTTTGTTTTGTGAGGTTTTATCAAGACTCTGATGTGTACAGTTCAACGACATGAAGCCTTGTTTTTTTTATATATATTCACATAAACAGAGTGATGTTTTTTGGGAAAATGTGGAATCTGATTTAGAATAATTTACAGAAAATAAAATATTTTACATCTTGAAGAAGCGACACTGTTTGTTATTTCGGGGGGGGGGGGTGTTTCCATAGCGATGCTGTAGGTCTGGACGGCGTCATGAGAGCAGAGCGACGTTCTTGTCAGAGTGAACAGGAACCCGCTCACTGTTTTAACCCTCCACCTTGTTCTGCCATTCAAATAGAACATTTAATTTCACAGAACCCTCTTTTGAATTCTTACCAACAGTGTTTCTACACTAGATGGACATCGAGTCTGTAGCTCAATTTAAAGAAGAGGTTCCCGCTGTGTTTACCTCAACACCATGTCTCAATAGAACAAAGGACTCTATTGTCCCGCTGAACATGAAGACAGTAAAACAGGGGTTTGCTCTGCATCACACACATGCCAATAACATAGACCATTGTGTGTCTCATTGTGTCATTGTGTGTCCCTTTGTAGTCATTGTGTGGGTCCGTCCAGGAATCCATCCTTAAGTCTGTAGTTTTATTTTGAAAAGCTGTGACCTGAAAACATTTTCTTTTAGGATTCTGATTTATTTTGTTATGAAGGTCGTCAGCGGAAGTGACGTGTTTCCTGATGGTCTCTGTGTGTTTATATCCGGTCAGAACTCAGAACGGCTAGCGGACCTGTAGCCTGACGACAGGCTCCACCAGCTGCCGTAGTGCCGCTGAGCAAACCGCCGATGACCCGTGAGTAGAGTTCAGGGACGAGCCCGAGGAGTCGGACATTAGAGCTTTTGATCGTAGAGCTTGTGAAGCTAGAGCTGTTAGCACATTTAGCTATGAACTCCTCTTGAGTTCAGCTAAGCTAGCGGGTTCCATCATCGGACAGTTAATAGGAGCTTTTAGATTTAAGTCTAACTACAACTAAACTTAACGAGTTTCACATCAGCAGCTTTTCTATCGATGGCATCTCGAATCTAACTCTACGTACTTCACTTTATACCAATCTCCGTTAGGAAAACGGAGATTTAGAAGTTAAAGTACAAATAGACAAAGATCCGCTGCTCAAAACAAATGATTTGTGATTTGTTTTAATTCCTCAACAGCCTCTCTTCAATATGGCCCACTAGTTTATTTAAACTACAAGTCACGTGACCGGTCATGTCAGGTAACATCATTCTAACGGAGAGAAACATGGCCGCTCTGTGTGTTGTGGAACCTTAAAACGGGAGATTTCTTAAAGGAGTTCGGCTGTAGAGTGAATGGTTTACCTGTCACCTGACTCCTGTCACCTGTCCCATGACACGCTCATCTGCTCAGGTGTTTGTTACATCAGCTGATCACCAGTTTATCTCTCTCGCTCTCTAGTTAGTTCAGGATGAGAACTCTGAGGTCATTTACCTTTTATTATTGTTGTTGTTGTTGTTGTTGTTATTATTGTGTCCACCCTGAGACGGATCCTCTGATGTTTCTTCTTCTCTTGCTCTTCATGTGAGGGTCAGACATCAGGAGGTCTTGTGTGATGATGAGCTAGTGAAGGATGATGTGTGACTGTCTGGTTTTCAAAATAAGATGTTAACAAAACGTGTTTTCAAAATAACTTTATGGAAATAAGATACATTATTCTATAATAGTTTAGAACATGCTACTGTGTCCCTGATAAGTTATAAGGAAATGTCTTTATTCTTTGATTTATGGGATACAATTAAAATATTGATGAAACACTTATTCTGTCAATAATACTTATTCTCGACTATAACATTACCTTAGCCTGCTGCTCTAACGTTAGCCTGCTGAGCTAACGTTAGCCTGCTGAGGCTAACGTTAGCCTGCTGAGGCTAACGTTAGCTCAGGGGTCGGCAACCTTTACCGTCCAAAGAGCCATTTTGTCTTATTTTCCACCAAATTAAATGTGTCTGGAGCCGCAAAAGCTATTTAATACCACAGTTTATAAAGTTTTATATTTAGTTATATTATATATATACAAAAACTGTAGTTTGTTGTATTTATGGAAATATAGAACACGAATAAAGACACTTCTTGACATTTTGTTGCTATTTTACGTGTTATAACAATATCAAACTCTGATGAAGAGGAGTTTGCTGCAGCAGTTGAGAAAACACTCTTTATCGCTCTTTAACGCTCTTTATCGCTCTTTTTCGCTCTATATCGCTCTTTATCGCTCTTTAACGCTCTTTATCGCTCTTTAACGTTCTTTAACGCTCTATCGCTCTTTAACTCTCTTTAATGCTCTTTAACGCTCTTTAACTCTCTTTAATGCTCTTTAACTCTCTTTAATGCTCTTTAACGCTCTATATCGCTCTTTAACACTCTATCGCTCTTTAACTCTCTTTAATGCTCTTTAACGCTCTTTATCGTTCTTTAACGCTCTATATCGCTCTTTAACGCTCTATATCGCTCTTTAACGCTCTTTATCGCTCTTTAACGCTCTTTATCGCTCTTTAACGTTCTTTAACGCTCTATCGCTCTTTAACTCTCTTTAATGCTCTTTAACGCTCTTTAACTCTCTTTAATGCTCTTTAACTCTCTTTAATGCTCTTTAACTCTCTTTAATGCTCTTTAACGCTCTATATCGCTCTTTAACGCTCTTTATCGCTCTTTATCGTTCTTTAACGCTCTATATCGCTCTTTATCGCTCTTTAACTCTCTTTAATGCTCTTTAACGCTCTTTATTGCTCTTTAACGCTCTATCGCTCTTTAACTCTCTTTAATGCTCTTTAACGCTCTATATCGCTCTTTAACGCTCTTTATCGCTCTTTAACGCTCTATATCGCTCTTTATCGTTCTTTAACGCTCTCTCGCTCTAACTCTCTTTAATGCTCTTTAACGCTCTATATCGCTCTTTATCGTTCTTTAACGCTCTATCGCTCTTTAACTCTCTTTAATGCTCTTTAACGCTCTATATCGCTCTTTATCGCTCTTTAACGCTCTTTATCGCTCTTTATCGCTCTTTAACTCTCTTTAATGCTCTTTAACGCTCTTTATCGTTCTTTAACGCTCTATCGCTCTTTAACTCTCTTTATCGCTCTTTAACGCTCTTTATCGCTCTTTAACGTTCTTTAACGCTCTATCGCTCTTTAACTCTCTTTAATGCTCTTTAACGCTCTTTAACTCTCTTTAATGCTCTTTAACTCTCTTTAATGCTCTTTAACTCTCTTTAATGCTCTTTAACGCTCTATATCGCTCTTTAACACTCTATCGCTCTTTAACTCTCTTTAATGCTCTTTAACGCTCTTTATCGTTCTTTAACGCTCTATATCGCTCTTTAACGCTCTATATCGCTCTTTAACGCTCTTTATCGCTCTTTAACGCTCTTTATCGCTCTTTAACGTTCTTTAACGCTCTATCGCTCTTTAACTCTCTTTAATGCTCTTTAACGCTCTTTAACTCTCTTTAATGCTCTTTAACTCTCTTTAATGCTCTTTAACTCTCTTTAATGCTCTTTAACGCTCTATATCGCTCTTTAACGCTCTTTATCGCTCTTTATCATTCTTTAACGCTCTATATCGCTCTTTAACTCTCTTTAATGCTCTTTAACGCTCTTTATTGCTCTTTAACGCTCTATCGCTCTTTAACTCTCTTTAATGCTCTTTAACGCTCTATATCGCTCTTTAACGCTCTTTAACGCTCTTTATCGCTCTTTAACGCTCTATATCGCTCTTTATCGTTCTTTAACGCTCTCTCGCTCTAACTCTCTTTAATGCTCTTTAACGCTCTATATCGCTCTTTATCGTTCTTTAACGCTCTATCGCTCTTTAACTCTCTTTAATGCTCTTTAACGCTCTATATCGCTCTTTAACGCTCTTTATCGCTCTTTAACGCTCTATATCGCTCTTTATCGCTCTTTAACTCTCTTTAATGCTCTTTAACGCTCTTTATCGCTCTTTAATGCTCTATCGCTCTTTAACTCTCTTTAATGCTCTTTAACGCTCTTTATCGCTCTTTAACGCTCTTTATCGCTCTTTATCGCTCTTTATCGTTCTTTAACGCTCTATCGCTCTTTAACTCTCTTTAATGCTCTTTAACGCTCTTTATCGCTCTTTAACGCTCTATCGCTCTTTTTCGCTCATCTCCAGCGTGATACTTTTCTGCTTGTTCTGGAATTGACTTTCAACATGTGTGCACATATCAAGCATACAGGTTGTACAGCATCGTTGGCGGTGAAAGAACATGAATACGTCCACGCAGAATTAAACTCTATTTTCCTCTGACTTTTCTTTTTTGGGATTTATCCATTGATAGTTTACAGAGGGCGAATCAGCCACCTGCAGGGAAAGGCTCCTCACAGCGACGTAATAGGATGTGACGCACATTTTAGTTGACAAAATATTTAAAAAATATATATTTTCAGTGACGCAGTATCACCTCAAACTCCAAGATAAGAGGTGTTACTTTTGAAAGATTGTCCACTGTGAAAAAAATAAAATACAAATAACCGTTATTTACATGTGTTGACCACATTTATGGATCATAATCTAGTAAACTTATATGTAAGTGTTCATTTTAATGTAAATATGAGGTGACAGAGATAAAGACCCGCAGCGCTGTAACGAAGTCTGAAAAATAAATCTTCTAAAACTTTCCACGAATGTGTCTGTTGAGTTCATAGAGGAAGATCTTAGAGAAGATCTGAAGTATCAAACACGACATTTCATTATCAGTCTGTCGTATTATTTTAACTAAGCAACCAATCTACTTCCTGTTTACACCGGCACCATCACGCCCAGTGTACGTGAAGAGTCGCGTGATGTTCGTTTTCAGGTGTTTTAGTCTGGACTGAGATCTGGAAAACGATGCTGAAACGCCGTGTGGACGGAGATCGTTTTTGTTTGTTAAAACTGACCCCTGCCCTAACCCGTCATCAGAATGACATCACGCTCTCTGTAGAACTATGTCGTCTGAATAATGGAATGATGTCGTGGTGATGTCATCTCTCAGCAGTGTGATGTAAGGCGATGCGATCGGCCACCATGGCCAGTGTCACTCTGAGGTACTTCTGTTATGGCTGCCTCGTCACCTCGGCGACGTGGTCTATCCTCCTCTTCCTGTACTTCTCGTTGGGGGCGGAGCCAGGCCGTGGTAGGACCCCCCTGCGTCACCGCGGCCAGCTAATCACCAAGGGCCTGGCCGATCGGAGGGCGGGGCTTCGACCTCTGCTGGCCAACGACGGGCCGGAGCTGTCGCCAGAGATGGGTGAGTGTGGTGTATTCAGGGCCGCTGGGAAATATTGGATTACCCCCCCCCTCCTCGTGATGACACGTCTCTTGTCCTCAGGGATGATCTTTAACGAAGCGGACCAGGAGCTGAGGGACAACGGTTACCACCGACACGCCTTCAACGTCCTCATCTCCACCAGACTGGGAAACCACCGAGAGCTGCCCGACACCAGAGACTCCCAGTAAGAAGCACACCAGAGGAGGGAGACATGGATTCATTATGTATGACATCGAACCACTGGTTACTGGTGATAAACCACTGGTTACTGGTGATTAGCCACTGGTTACTGGTGATTAGCCACTGGTTACTGGTGATTAGCCACTGGTTACTGGTGATTAGCCACTGGTTACTGGTGATTAGCCACTGGTTACTGGTGATTAGCCACTGGTTACTGGTGATTAGCCACTGGTTACTGGTGATTAGCCACTGGTTACTGGTGATTAGCCACTGGTTACTGGTGATAAGCCACTGGTTACTGGTGATTAGCCACTGGTTACTGGTGATTAGCCACTGGTTACTGGTGATAAACCACTGGGGATTAGCCACTGGTTACTGGTGATAAACCACTGGGGATTAGCCACTGGTTACAGCGGATCAACCACTGGTTATTGATAACTGGTTCATATTTTCCTACAGGTGTAGGGATAAGGTTTACTCTCTGGCTCTACCTTCTGCCAGCGTAGTGATCTGTTTCTTCAACGAGGCGTTCTCTGCCCTGCTGAGGACCGTCCACAGTGTGCTTGACCGTACGCCGGACTACCTGCTGCACGAGATCATCCTGGTGGATGACCACAGTGAGCTCGGTAAGTTTCAATAATCACTTATTTTCTTTGTCTGAACTATATTTTCTTTAATATCTTCCTGTTGTAGCAGCAACAGAACGTCCCTCTGGTCCACTGTAGTGAACATACCATTATTTATGGGACCTCTCTAGTTAAACTTTAGAGATATGTTAAATGTTTCTAACATGTTTGAGTTGATTCAGAGGAGCTGAAGGACAACTTGGATCGGTACGTGAAGGAGGAGCTGAAGGGGAAAGTCAAACTGGTGAGGAACCAGAAGAGAGAAGGACTCATTAGAGGACGCATGATAGGAGCCTCACATGCGACTGGTATGTACTACATCCTTACTTACTACCCCTTTAAACCATGTAATCTTGTTCCTTACATCCTTGTTGCTACTTCCTTAATTCTTGCATATCCTATCCCCATACATCTTTATTCCACAACAGAACATTTGACCTTTTATCCCTAAAACCTAAATCCTACACATTACCTTTAGTTTCCTGCTCCCTACCTGGACTCACCTGTCTGTGTTTGTCCAGGTGAGGTGCTGGTCTTCCTGGACAGTCACTGCGAGGTGAACCAGGCTTGGCTTCAGCCTCTGCTGGCTCCGGTCCAGAAGGACCGCCGCACCGTGGTCTGCCCCGTCATCGACATCATCTCAGCCGACACGCTGTCTTACTCTCCCTCCCCCATCGTCAGGGGAGGCTTCAACTGGGGCCTTCATTTCAAGTGGGACCCCGTCCCCCCCGCTGAGCTCAACGGGCCGGACGGAGCCACTGGACCAATCAGGTAACTACCTGACCAATCGGGCTGATGACTAATATTTAAACATCCTTCAGATTTTCTCACCTGTCTCCCTCCTCTCCTCCCCCTCAGGTCTCCCACCATGGCCGGCGGTCTATTCGCTATGAACAGGAAGTATTTTAACGAGCTCGGCCAATACGATGCCGGCATGGACATCTGGGGCGGGGAAAACCTGGAGATCTCCTTCAGGGTGAGGAAGTGTTTCCAGCTGTGGGGGGGCGCCATCATGTGTTCATGTGACAGCAGTCAATATAACAACTGAACAATTATTTGAACTGCACATTGAACTAAACATCGTTTCTTTTTGTTACAATTATCCACAAAGTGTGCAGCTTTTGTCACTGCAGTGCATCTTTCTGGGCCTCTTGATATTTAGGCATGTATGTATGTAATGTATTTATTTTAGTGCTGGGCAACGATTACAATTTTTAATCTCATTATGCGCAAAATTCAATAATGAATCTAAAGTAGTGTGTTGAGCTCTTTTATGTTAAAGTGCTGCTCTATGAACTAAAGGTCAACAACATGTGGTTTAAACGCTTTAAACACATCAGGTGTTATAACACAGTTATAATGATTCTGATAATAGATATTCAGCCGGTGTTTTTTAATTTTGTTTATGTTTGTTAAACTCTCAGTAGTGATAACTAAATGATATGATTATTATACATATTACAAACTAAACACTTTAAAACTCTAAACAATCATTTAAATGAATAATTTATTGTTGGTATGTTGGTCAGACACTATGCTACGCTGATTAGCGTAACATGTGTGGTGTTTGTTATAAATGTACGTTGGTACATAGAGGATGATGAGAAGCTGTACATGGAGGGACTTAGGACCCAGGGGAATGTAGGGGAAGGAAACAGGAAGACCCCCCCTAATACAATGGTACGGGAAACACTGGTGTCATTGAGTCTGAGATGTTCAGATGGAGCAGGACACAGGATGTGGTTAGCCTAGCTTAGCATAAAGACTCTGTGTCTCTCAGATCTGGATGTGTGGAGGTCAGCTGCTCATCATCCCGTGCTCCAGAGTCGGTCACATCTTCAGGAAGAGGCGACCCTACGGCTCGCCGGGGGGGCAGGACACCATGGCCCACAATTCACTGCGGCTAGCGCACGTCTGGATGGACGAGTACAAGGTACACACACACACACACACACACACACACACACACACACACACACACACACACACACACACACACACACACACACACACACACACACACACACACACACACAGAGCTGTGATCCTGTCCTCTGACCTCACTTCCTGTGTCCCTGTGGACCAATCAGGAGCAGTATCTGTCCCTGCGTCCGGAGCTCCACGACCGCAGCTACGGTGACATCGGTGATCGCGTGGCGCTGAGGAAGCAGCTTCAGTGTCGCACGTTTCGCTGGTACCTCGACACCGTCTACCCAGAGATGCAGACCGCCGCCAACGGCAACAAGCAGCAGCCGCTGTTCGTCAACAAAGGCCTGAGACGCCCCAAAGTCCTTCAGAGAGGACGGGTACCTGTCGCTCATGTTCACCTGTGTACCTCTGTGACTGATGATGTAATACCTTGTTCTATTGTTCTTCTGGTCTAATGGGCCAATCAGCACCAGTTCATCTCCAGTCACTGCTGGTTTGTTACCAGTAGAACACTTTCATGAAGTCACTGTTTTCAGCTCTAACATGTTAAACACAGGCCATGTCCACACGACTCCGTTTCCATTTTAAAACGTATGTTTTGCTGCGTTTGCACTGAGCATCGACACCACGCCGGAGTTTCAGAGCTCCCGAGGACGGATAAGTTTGAAAGCTCCGAGGTTACCGACTAGTATGGAAACGATGACGTAGAAACCCGCGTTCGCTACTTGATTGGTTCTTAGCAGTCGTGTCCTTCCCTGATTCGTCACGTGACCCTTTCCCAGAAGATCACAAACATCATCAGCCTGGACTGTCGATCGACTACCAGGCTGATGTAACATGGACATGAACTGAGTACAGGTGCTGCTGACCGTGTCGTCTTTACTAGCAGCTGTTGTTCAGTTAAAGTCTGCGTTTCTGTGGAGGAAGCAGCTGTTATTGGAGCGATTAGCGAGCAGCGTTATCGGCTGAAGTCACGGTTAGCGGCTTTGAGGAGGACGGACACAAAACAGAAGTCCACAAACTCTAAAGGAACAAAACAGTCAGAGAGCAGAGCTCCAGGTGACAACAGACAACGAAACTGAGGAGACGAGTGAGAGACGTGTGTTGACCACATTTATAATCGAGTAAACCTTGATGTGTTCATTTTAAAGTTAATTTGATGTGAGAGATAAAGACCTGAAAATTAAAACCTATCAGGAAATGAGTCTGTTTGAGTTTAGAGGAAGATTTTAGAGAAGATCTTAAGTATTAAACACGACCTTTCATTATTAAAGACTATTACTCTGTCGTATTTTTTTAACTAAGCGACCAATCTACTTCCTGTTTACACCGGCATCCACTCGCATGCGCAGTGCACGTGAAGAGTCACGTGATGTTCGTTTTCAGGCGTGTTAGTCTGGACGCAGATCATCTCTAAACGATGCTGAGACGCCGTGTGGAAAGAGATCGATTTCGTTTTGAAACAAAAACGTATTCGTGTGGATGTAGCCTGACGTCATGACATCAGTTTGAACAAAAGGTGTTACATCATCGGTAAAAATGTTCTGACAATATCTGTCGTTTATTTCATTGCTGCAGCGCTTCATATTTATTCACACTTTCATTATTTCAGCTTTCATGGTTCATTTAGAATTTTTATGCTTCGCCTGCTTTAACGACACCTCGCCTGCTTTAACGACACATCGCCTGCTTTAACGACACCTCGCCTGCTTTAACGACACATCGCCTGCTTTAACGACACCTCGCCTGCTTTAACGACACATCGCCTGCTTTAACAGACACCTCGCCTGCTTTAACGACACCTCGCCTGCTTTAACGACACCTCGCCTGCTTTAACGACACCTCGCCTGCTTTAACAGACACCTCGCCTGCTTTAACGACACCTCGCCTGCTTTAACGACACCTCGCCTGCTTTAACAGACACCTCGCCTGCTTTAACGACACCTCGCCTGCTTTAACGACACCTCGCCTGCTTTAACAGACACCTCGCCTGCTTTAACGACACCTCGCCTGCTTTAACGACACCTCGCCTGCTTTAACGACACCTCGCCTGCTTTAACAGACACCTCGCCTGCTTTAACGACACCTCGCCTGCTTTAACGACACCTCGCCTGCTTTAACGACACATCGCCTGCTTTAACAGACACCTCGCCTGCTTTAACGACACCTCGCCTGCTTTAACGACACCTCGCCTGCTTTAACGACACCTCGCCTGCTTTAACAGACACCTCGCCTGCTTTAACGACACCTCGCCTGCTTTAACGACACATCGCCTGCTTTAACAGACACCTCGCCTGCTTTAACGACACCTCGCCTGCTTTAACAGACACCTCGCCTGCTTTAACGACACCTCGCCTGCTTTAACAGACACCTCGCCTGCTTTAACGACACCTCGCCTGCTTTAACAGACACCTCGCCTGCTTTAGCGACACCTCGCCTGCTTTAACGACACCTCGCCTGCTTTAACAGACACCTCGCCTGCTTTAACGACACCTCGCCTGCTTTAACGACACCTCGCCTGCTTTAACAGACACCTCGCCTGCTTTAACGACACCTCGCCTGCTTTAACGACACCTCGCCTGCTTTAACAGACACCTCGCCTGCTTTAACGACACCTCGCCTGCTTTAACGACACCTCGCCTGCTTTAACAGACACCTCGCCTGCTTTAACGACACCTCGCCTGCTTTAACGACACATCGCCTGCTTTAACAGACACCTCGCCTGCTTTAACGACACCTCGCCTGCTTTAACGACACCTCGCCTGCTTTAACAGACACCTCGCCTGCTTTAACGACACCTCGCCTGCTTTAACGACACCTCGCCTGCTTTAACGACACCTCGCCTGCTTTAACAGACACCTCGCCTGCTTTAACAGACACCTCGCCTGCTTTAACGACACATCGCCTGCTTTAACAGACACCTCGCCTGCTTTAACGACACCTCGCCTGCTTTAACGACACCTCGCCTGCTTTAACGACACCTCGCCTGCTTTAACAGACACCTCGCCTGCTTTAACGACACCTCGCCTGCTTTAACAGACACCTCGCCTGCTTTAACGACACCTCGCCTGCTTTAACAGACACCTCGCCTGCTTTAACGACACCTCGCCTGCTTTAACGACACCTCGCCTGCTTTAACAGACACCTCGCCTGCTTTAACGACACCTCGCCTGCTTTAACGACACCTCGCCTGCTTTAACAGACACCTCGCCTGCTTTAACAGACACCTCGCCTGCTTTAACAGACACCTCGCCTGCTTTAACAGACACCTCGCCTGCTTTAACAGACACCTCGCCTGCTTTAACGACACCTCGCCTGCTTTAACAGACACCTCGCCTGCTTTAACAGACACCTCGCCTGCTTTAACAGACACCTCGCCTGCTTTAACAGACACCTCGCCTGCTTTAACGACACCTCGCCTGCTTTAACGACACCTCGCCTGCTTTAACGACACCTCGCCTGCTTTATTCAACAAATTTACCCGTTTGTGTCTTTCAGCTCCGTAACCTAGCAACCGGGCATTGTCTGGTGGCCCAGGGCCGAGTCAGTCAGAAGGGGGGCGTCGTTGTCTTGAGACCATGTGACCCCCGAGACCCTGAACAGGTGTGTGTGTGTGTGTGTGTGTGTGTGTGTGTGTGTGTGTGTGTGTGTGTGTGTGTGTGTGTGTGTGTGTGTGTGTGTGTGTGTGTGTGTGTGTGTGTGTGTGTGTGTGTGTGTGTGTGTGTGTGTGTGTGTGTGTGTGTGGAGACGCAGACAGTTGACCAAAAGTAAACAGTTTATTAGACACAAGACGTCGAGGTCGTGATGTTTGTGGCGATAGGAGCCTTATAGTGTGATCTCCACCTCTGGTACCTGCAGGCTTAAAGGAACTCAAACCAGTAACCCAGAGAGGGAACCGTCACAGTAGGACTGGTCCTGTGATGAAGACTCTCTCTCTGTGTGTGTGTAGGACAGGTCCTATGATGAAGACTCTCTCTCTGTGTGTGTGTGTGTGTAGGACTGGTCCTATGATGAAGACTCTCTCTCTGTGTGTGTGTGTGTGTGTGTGTGTGTGTGTAGGACTGGTCCTATGATGAAGACTCTCTCTCTGTGTGTGTGTGTGTGTGTGTGTGTGTGTGTGTGTGTAGGACTGGTCCTATGATGAAGACTCTCTGTGTGTGTGTGTGTGTGTGTAGGACTGGTCCTATGATGAAGACTCTCTCTCTGTGTGTGTGTGTGTGTGTAGGACTGGTCCTATGATGAAGACTCTCTCTCTGTGTGTGTGTGTGTGTGTGTGTGTGTGTGTGTGTGTGTGTGTGTGTGTGTAGGACTGGTCCTATGATGAAGACTCTCTGTGTGTGTGTGTGTGTGTGTGTAGGACTGGTCCTATGATGAAGACTCTCTCTGTGTGTGTGTGTGTGTAGGACTGGTCCTATGATGAAGACTCTCTCTCTCTCTGTGTGTGTGTGTGTGTGTGTGTGTGTGTGTGTGTGTGTGTGTGTGTGTGTGTAGGACTGGTCCTATGATGAAGACTCTCTCTCTCTCTGTGTGTGTGTGTGTGTGTGTGTGTGTGTGTGTGTGTGTGTGTGTGTGTGTGTGTGTGTGTAGGACTGGTCCTATGATGAAGACTCTCTCTGTGTGTGTGTGTGTGTAGGACTGGTCCTATGATGAAGACTCTCTCTGTGTGTGTGTGTGTAGGACTGGTCCTATGATGAAGACTCTCAGCTGGTTCTTTCTGGTCTTCTGTGTCTCGATGTTTCAGAAGTCAGGACCTTTGACTCCCCCAGACTGATGAAGTGTCACGGCTCGGGGGGGTCGCAGCAGTGGAGCCAGGGGGTGAGACACACACACACACACACACACACACACACACACACACACACACACACACACACACACACACACACACACACACACACACACACACACACACACAATGCTGTCACAATATATCCTGCTCTCTGATTGGCTGTCAGCTGTCTCTGGGCCCGTAATGACATGACTTTCTGCTCTGTCTGTCTCTCTCTCTCTTCCTGTCTGTCTCTCTCTCTTCCCGTCTGTCTCTCTCTCTTCCCGTCTGTCTCTCTCTCTTCCCGTCTGTCTCTCTCTCTTCCCGTCTGTCTCTCTCTCTCTTCCCGTCTGTCTCTCTCTCTTCCCGTCTGTCTCTCTCTCTTCCCGTCTGTCGCTCTCTCTTCCCGTCTGTCTCTCTCTCTTCCCGTCTGTCGCTCTCTCTTCCCGTCTGTCGCTCTCTCTTCCCGTCTGTCTCTCTCTCTTCCCGTCTGTCGCTCTCTCTTCCCGTCTGTCTCTCTCTCTTCCCGTCTGTCGCTCTCTCTTCCCGTCTGTCTCTCTCTCTTCCCGTCTGTCGCTCTCTCTTCCCGTCTGTCTCTCTCTCTTCCCGTCTGTCTCTCTCTCTTCCCGTCTGTCGCTCTCTCTTCCCGTCTGTCTCTCTCTCTTCCCGTCTGTCTCTCTCTCTTCCCGTCTGTCTCTCTCTCTTCCCGTCTGTCTCTCTCTCTTCCCGTCTGTCTCTCTCTCTTCCCGTCTGTCTCTCTCTCTTCCCGTCTGTCTCTCTCTCTTCCCGTCTGTCTCTCTCTCTTCCCGTCTGTCTCTCTCTCTTCCCGTCTGTCTCTCTCTCTTCCCGTCTGTCGCTCTCTCTTCCCGTCTGTCTCTCTCTCTTCCCGTCTGTCTCTCTCTCTTCCCGTCTGTCGCTCTCTCTTCCCGTCTGTCTCTCTCTCTTCCCGTCTGTCTCTCTCTCTTCCCGTCTGTCGCTCTCTCTTCCCGTCTGTCTCTCTCTCTTCCCGTCTGTCGCTCTCTCTTCCCGTCTGTCTCTCTCTCTTCCCGTCTGTCTCTCTCTCTTCCCGTCTGTCTCTCTCTCTTCCCGTCTGTCTCTCTCTCTTCCCGTCTGTCGCTCTCTCTTCCCGTCTGTCTCTCTCTCTTCCCGTCTGTCTCTCTCTCTTCCCGTCTGTCTCTCTCTCTTCCCGTCTGTCTCTCTCTCTTCCCGTCTGTCTCTCTCTCTTCCCGTCTGTCTCTCTCTCTTCCCGTCTGTCTCTCTCTCTTCCTGTCTGTCTCTCCTGCAGAAGTCCAACCGTCTGTACCAGGTCTCGGTTGGTCAGTGTCTCTCCGTTGCTCAGCCAATCGGGCCCAAGGGTTACGTCTCCATGGCGATCTGTGACTCCTCTCAGGCTCAGCAGTGGCAGCTGGAGGGCTGAGATGTGTTCAAAGACATCAGGTTTTATGGACTCTATGAGATTTAAATGTTCCTCTTCACTCTTTCGATCGATTGTGTTTTTCTCAGGACGACTTTTATGAACCATCAGATTTTATTTAGTTTTCATGTTTCTCTCTTTTTAAACGGAGCAGTTTCAGTTTCAGATAAGACTTGAAAAACAACCAATCCTGGAATGTCCTGGATATCCTGGAATATTTTTATTTTTTATTCAAGGACCCTACAGGAGGAGTTTCTTATTTGTGAGAGTAATAAACATCTGGACTGATGAGGATCCCTGTGGGAGAGGGTGGACACAAAGACAGTGAAACCTCATCAGTGAGTGAAGACTTCCTGGATCCTGAACTCACCTGTGTGACGTCGTTACAATCACAGTATTACAGATGTTTTTAAAGTTTGTCTTTGTGTCATTTCATCAATAAATCTTAAACCCAGTGAAGACGCTAAGTCATCATTATTAGTGGAGGAGGGCCTCAAGGTTATGATGACCTTCACTGCTGTCCTGCAGCTGAACCACCTCGCGGTTATAACACCTATAAACACACTAACGTCAGAGAGCCGATAACATGAATACGTGACGGGATGCTGCGTCATTAACGGACACTGAAGAGCTCCGTTCAGATATTATTCACATCAGAGGAAACAATATTAACCACATCATAAAACGACACCATAGACACATGAACACAGGAGGAACGCTGCGATCACTCCCTCCAGCAAACACACGTAGTTCTGTTACTGACGGTTTATTCGTCTGTCAACACGAGAGAAAATGAGTTCACATGAAAACACATGAATCTCCAAACATGATCACTTTAACTTCACTTTAACACTTTAACTTTAACTCAAACTTCACTTTAACACTTTAACACTTTGTGTGGAGTATATAGACTTCTGCCGCTTCACGTGTCTTCTTGTTGCTGTGCACCGGCTAAACATGTCCCCAGAGTTCCAGTAAGAAGTCCTTCTGGATTCATGGACGCCAGTTGTATCCATCACCAAACAAAAAAGACCTAAAGTGAAACACAACCAACAAACCACATTGAATGAATACACATAACTATAAGGAAAATAAAAAGAGATCGAAAAACCACGACTCACACACACACTCACTCCCAGAGAGAGAGAGAGAGAGAGAGAGAGAGAGAGAGAGAGAGAGAGAGAGAGAGAGAGAGAGAGAGAGAGAGAGAGAGAGAGAGAGAGAGAGAGAGAGAGAGAGAGAGAGAGAGAGAGAGAGAGAGAGAGAGAGAGAGAGAGAGAGAGAGAGAGAGAGAGAGAGAGAGAGAGAGAGAGGATCGAGCAGTAAGACATTTATTGAAGCTGAAGATCAAACAAAAGGTAAAGTCAGTTTGACCTTTCAGACATTTTACATTTAAAAAGGTTTCTCTAACTTTTATATTCTCATTTAGATGAAGGAGCTCAAGTTGATCTTTAAATGTTAGATTTATGATTTAAATATCTTCTTAAAACTTAATTTATCTGAGAGCTTTTTATTTCTTATGTTACTTCAAAGTTCTGCCTCTTTGTGTGGAGCCCAATGTTACTGAACTTAATTTAAGATGTTAAGGAATCTTAACGGTGGTACTGTAGTCTCTGATCATGTTGATTTTGAGGTATTTGTACTTTAGTTGAGTACTTTTAGTCCATGCTACATTTTACTAAACTACAACCTTCTGACCGTTTCAGTTACTTTATTTTACTTAAAGTACATTTAGCTGCTAATACTTGTGTAGTTTTACTGCAGATGATTTTGACTGCAGTACTTTTGCCTATATACGTTTGTATATACGTATATATATATATATATATATACGTATATACGTATATATATACGTATATATATGTATATATATACGTATATATACGTATATATATACGTATATAGACGTGTTGTTGTGTATCTCTTTTTATTAAACGTTCCAGACCATCGAGATGTAACCAAAGACAATATTCAGTGACTTCCTTCGTGTTGTCCTCTAAGCAGATGTTTATCTGCCTCTGTTTACCCTCAACACTCTCCCATGATGCAACAGGAGAGGAACCTTTCCACTGAGTCTGCAGTTTGGACTCCGACAGGTCAAACGGTTCAAACGAGAGGGAGAATTAAAATACCAAAAGATACGTTTCTTAAACCTAAATTAAAAGGATTTAAGTTATAATAACAGAAATGTGCTTAAATATATTTTTACACTTGAATAAACAATAATCAAATGCAGACAGTTATTTACCGATATGTCACATTTACACAGTCTGACATTATGATCACTGTCAGATGAACAGAATGTGTTCATGTCCCACATTATTTAACACAGACACACATACACACGTTTGAGATCATTCCAGTTGTTTGAGATCATTCCAGCTGTTTGAGATCAGTCCAGATGTTTGAGATCATTCCAGTTGTTTGAGATCAGTCCAGATGTTTGAGATCATTCCAGTTGTTTGAGATCAGTCCAGTTGTTTGAGATCATTCCAGATGTTTGAGATCATTCCAGCTGTTTGAGATCAGTCCAGATGTTTGAGATCATTCCAGTTGTTTGAGATCATTCCAGTTGTTTGAGATCATTCCAGCTGTTTGAGATCAGTCCAGCTGTTTGAGATCAGTCCAGTTGTTTGAGATCAGTCCAGTTGTTTGAGATCATTCCAGTTGTTTGAGATCAGTCCAGTTGTTTGAGATCAGTCCAGTTGTTTGAGATCAGTCCAGATGTTTGAGATCAGTCCAGATGTTTGAGATCAGTCCAGATGTTTGAGATCATTCCAGTTGTTTGATCATTCCCTGGGCCATATGTTCGATATCCCTGCATCAGACTGTGCAGGTGAAGTTAAGAGTGGATAAATTAAATGAAAGTTTTTCATTTTCTAATTTCCTTTTTCTGACTGTTTGATAATGACCTCATTATCTTAAGTTCTAAACATGATATTCATTTATAAAGTTACAGCTTCATTTGCATTTGAATGAGAGAAGAAGCAGCATGAGATGCAGAATGTGTTTGTTAATATGAAATAAAGCCGTCTGTGTCTCTGTAGGAGTGTGTTTGATGTCCTTCATGGAGGGAGATGCTGGAGAAAGCAGCAGGAAGGTAAAACCAAAGCCTTCATTCTAAACTTGTTTTTTTACTGTAGAGTTTTATCTTCACATGTTCTGTGTTCAACCACTGAAGAAGAACACACACACACACACACACAGGTACCTGAGTTGGGGTTTCTGGTCACACAGCTATCACACTGTAATGTGTCCCCCTGTCCTCTAGAGGGCGGCTCTGAGCCGCTCTTCCAGCCCCACCAGAAGCTTCTTCCGTCGGGCTCCATTCAGCCGACCCTCCAGCCCCCGCTGCGCTCGGGCCAGAACCTCCAGCTTCAAGATGAGCCCCAGCTCTCCCAAAACCACCCGGACTGGACCTCTCCAGCAGGACTCACTACCCAAGTCTCCACGCAGGTACACACACCTTACACACCTGGAGACTGCAGCAGAATCAGTGGAAGAAGTTCATAAGTGTGTGTGTGTGTGTGTGTGTGTGTGTGTGTGTGTGTGTGTCAGGCTTAGTTTCAGTGGGATCTTTAGGTCGACCTCCAGGGATTCAAACCAGCATCCCTTCTCCTCCCCCGTCAGCATCAAACTGTTCAACCGCAACAATAGAGACAAACCCAGAGGTACAGTGTGTGTGTGTGTGTGTGTGTGTGTGTGTGTGTGTGTTACTGTGTGTGTTTGTTGTCAAAGTGTAGTTTGTTTAATTCAAAGATTATTCAATTCAAAATCAATTCAGACTATTAGAGGGTAGAAATCATATTAGCTGTTGTTTTTATGAAAGTGCCCCCACACACACACACACACACACACACACACATGCAAACGTGCACACACACACACCCACACACACGCACCCACACAAAAATATGCACACACACACACACACACGTACTCACACATGCAAAATTACACTAACATGCACACGCACACATAAAGTTGCTCTGACGTCACAAAACTGCAAGAAAATCCTAAATATATCAATATTATTATTAATATTAACCCACAGAGTTAAATCTTTGAACCAACTTCAGTCCTGGTAACAATTTCCACACAGAAATCTGCCGGTTGTGGTCACACTGACGTGACCCATGAGCAAGAAATAGAACAAGACCAGCAAGGAACAGACCCGTGTTGTGGATTGAGTCTGTCTCAGGAACTGCTTGTCTGAATGTACATTGTATATCAGGAGCAAAGAAAAGGGGAGGAGTCAAATATAACTTTGTTTTCCATTTATTAATTAAAGAACTTCAAGAACACTGAAATCAAAGAACTTTGGGCTAAAGTCTGACATGAAAACTAAAATATTGAAGATGTCCAATTTCAGACAAAATGAAATAAATAACAAATAAAAATAAAACATTCAAGAATACTCAATTCTGTTCAGTTTAAGTGCAACATGAGGTCTGTTGATGCGCTCGTCCTTTGATCAGTCAGAGAGCTTCCACTGTTCACACTGAACTCAACTGCTCAGCAGCAACTTGGGTCAATGTTTACTTCCTGTCAGGTTATTGTTTACTTCCTGTCAGGTTATTCATTCAAATACACAACAATGTTTACATCACTGTGATACGTCTCCAACTTTAAAACTTTGATCAAGAAGATGAGAATCTCTCCATCGTCTGGAGAGGGTCGACCTCTCTGTGCTGATGTTACTGTTGAGCCTTCTAGCTTCACTCTGCTGCTTCTGTCAGCACCTGCACCAGGTGTGTGTGTGTGACTCACAGAGGGGGCGTGTCTACAGCGCCTGTCTGTGTGACTCTCTCAGAGGGGGCGTGTCTACAGCACCTGTCTGTGTGACTCTCAGAGGGGGCGTGTCTACAGCACCTGTCTGTGTGACTCACAGAGGGGGCGTGTCTACAGCACCTGTCTGTGACTCTCTCAGAGGGGGCGTGTCTACAGCACCTGTCTGTGTGACTCACAGAGGGGGCGTGTCTACAGCACCTGTCTGTGTGACTCTCTCAGAGGGGGCGTGTCTACAGCACCTGTCTGTGTGACTCACAGAGGGGGCGTGTCTACAGCACCTGTCTGTGTGACTCACAGAGGGGGCGTGTCTACAGCACCTGTCTGTGTGACTCACAGAGGGGGCGTGTCTACAGCACCTGTCTGTGTGACTCTCTCAGACTATGAATCTCCGCTGTGTTGGAGTGAGGTCAGTCTTTTCCTCTTCATAGAGGAACGAGCTTCATACTGAAGTGATTTCGTACTGTGGCTCAAGCATTTTAACCAGATTTTGAAATCCTTTGTTTTCCACACCGGAGTGTTCTCCGTCGCTGACTGACGGGATGGGGTCTCTTCATATGTGTGGACATGTCCGATGTTTTGCCGTTGTCGTGTGTCTCTCTCTTTAAACAACCTACAGACCGTAACGCTTTAGTCCACCACCCTCATCACGTCATTAGAAGTTACAGGGAAGACTAAATGCTCCCAAACCTGCGACTTAAATGACGCCGCGGCTTCTGAAGCTCCTCCTCTCGCCATGACTTTCATCATTAAATGCTTCTAACGCGCTCTGTTCACTGAACTCACTCCTGCTTTATATCTGTTCACTGACTCTGCATTGATATTCGGGGACTTGTTACTTGAAAAGGAACAGCAGCAGTAACACTTTATTACACACTATGATGATTACCAGCCGTGGTTCAGGACTGATTGCTCATCGTCTGCCAGGAGTGCAAGCCACGCCCCCTCCACGTCAGAGGGCCTAATGCAACTAAGCCCCGCCTCCCTCACACCAACAGACTGCAAACAGAACCCTGAACCAGGCTCGCTAATAAAAACGTGTAAAAGCTAGAACAATATACTTCGTCTATTCTAGGTGAGTCAAGTATTTGAATTTATATTAGTATTAGTTTGTATTAGTATTAGTTTGTATTAGTTTTTTTCTGTTTGCAGCCTTTAATTGAACCAGATTCAAGGATATGAATCAATTTCCTTAATATCTGCATTTTACTACTGTATTTTATTTCTTACACTGCTTTTTTGTGTTTTAATGTTTCAATGTATGTTCTTAATTGTTGTTAAATCTCCTTTACTTTTGCCTTGTTTTGATGTTTTTAATGGTTTTATGTGAAGCTCTTTGAATTATTGTTGAAATGTGTGATACAAATAAACTTGCCTTAGTATTTGTATTAGTATTCATATTAGTCTAATACCAATACAGATACTGATACAGTTTGTATTACTATTTCTATTGGTTTGTATTATTATTTGTAGTCTATCAGTATTTGTATTAGTATTAGTATTCGTCTGTATCAGTATCTGTATTAGTATTAGTTTGTATTGTACTAGTTACAGTGTACATGAGTATTTGTATCAGAGGACCATCACTGCTCTTAAACTATCTGCTCCGAGTTAGTTTCCTCATTAACCCTTAAAGGTTTATTTAAAGCACAGATACTGACTCTCTCCTTCTTTGATGCTTCCTCCCCCACCCCCCCCCCCCCCCAGCTTACAGCCTCTCCCCCCCCTCTCCCCCCCGTCAGGTGGAGGTGAGTGTTTTCCGTTTGGAGAAGTACCAAACGGAGCCGCGGCGTCTGGAGACCAGGAGGTGTCGTTCCTTCTCGTCTCCTCCCGACCCCGGAAAGCGCTCCTTCTCCTCCTGCGTCCAGCTTCCTGCTCTGGCTCCACCTCTTCCTGTCAGGAGGCTGGTGAGTGCAGCGCTGCTGATCCTCCATGTTTGTAGTTTCATGATGTGACTCAGATCTGCAAGGGTTGATGATCCATGTACATTTACTCAAGTTCTGTACTTTAAACCAAATCTGAGGTACTTGTACTTTACTTTTGATGCTACTTTCTATTTATCTGACAGCTTTAGTTACTTTACAAAGTAAAACATCCAAAGATACAATATGATGTTTAGTTAAAAATTAAACTCCCCAACAGTTTGTATACAAGTACAGCTGAAACGATTAATCCATTAATCAATTAATCCATTAATCAATTAGTGCATTAACAGAAGTATTTTAAAGTTTGAAGTCATTTTTCATGAATAACATTTATTTTACCTGATGTAATAATGTTGAGGTTGAATTTCACTGTTTCACTAGATTTACAAACCAATCGATCACTTGATGGAGAAACAATCAGCAGATGAAGCCGTGATGAACGAGTCGTCATGGTGACTGCTTTAAACACGTGGGAAACATTAACACAACTATTATTATGTTCAGGAGTAAATCTTCATTGAGTTCAGTAGCCAACGTAAAAAGGTTCGTTTTGACTTTTGGGTTGACGCACAAACAGTGTTTGGATGTGAAAAGATTTATCGTGAGAACAAACAAAATGAGTGAATAATGCTGAGCTTTGGGATAAAACGTGTTCAAACCAATCAACCATCAGGCTTCATGTATATTTCTGCTCTGTTGAAAGGTTTCAAGCTAAAACCACAGATTGAACAGCAGAGACGGAAAGTAACTGAACATTTACTCAAGTACTGTTGTACTCTACTTGAGTATTTCCATCTTCTGCTACTTTATAATACACTGTCAGAAGGAGATGTTGTACTTTTTACTGCACTGCAATTATCTGACAGCTTTAGTCAATGTATGAATCTATAATATAATTCATTATGATGTAATAATGTGAATAAAGATCCAATGGGGAAATTCACAAGTTACATATAATATAGAATTATATATAATAAGCTCCACCAATGATTACAATTATAGAATATAGACCTATGTTCTATTATGGTCATATTATTATACTTTTACTTTTAGTTAATGTTGATGCTACTATTATTGTCTCCTACTTTTACTTCAGTAAACATCTGTATGCTGGACTTTTATTTGTACCAGAGTATTTCTACACCGTGGTATAAATACTTTTATTTGTACCAGAGTATTTCTACACCGTGGTATAAATACTTTTATTTGTACCAGAGTATTTCTACACCGTGGTATAAATACTTTTATTTGTACCAGAGTATTTCTACGCTGATAAACTTCACGTCATCACAGATATGCTTTTGTTGTGAAACATCAAACCGGAAGTGCAGCGTGTTTTTAGCTTTGTTAGCTTGTTAGCTTGTTAGCTCCGGTGGAACACCTGCAGCTGATGGGCGGACAGAAGACGACCTCTCTCCGGTAGATCAGGTCCTTCTAGCCGGACAGAGACACGATATGGAGCCGTGAGGGTTTTATTTAAACATCCAGAGGACCACGCGCGAGCGTTCAATGAACGGAGAAGTAGGTGCTCGCTAACGTCATTTAGCTGCAGAACCACCTTCACAAACGTTTTTATCAGAAGAATCTGTGTCCCTTCATCATAATAATGACTTATTTATGTAATAAATACCACAGACACCTGATTACACGATTACCAAATAAACTGTAACACCGCCTTAAATTATTCATTTAACGTTAATGGTCCTTATTTAATAATGTGTTATATATATATTATATAATGTGTATAATTTATATTTCATATTTAACAATTGATATTTACTCGTTGGTATTTAATAATTTGTATATAATAATTTATATTGAATAATTTGTATTTAATCATTTAAATGTAATAACAAATATGTTTTAACAAAGGTATTAACTTTATTATCTAGAACATGTTCAACGTTTCCTTCACTGGAACAGAACAAAAGTACAAAGTATTTTAACCACTTTTCTGTGTTTCATTAGATTTGTTTATACAATAAAACAATTATGGAATTAATTTTCTTTGATGGGGAAGATGCAACTTAACTTCAGTTCAAATTAAAACCATAAAAATGCTGCTGGGAGAATCCAGACGAACATCGATCCTTTTTGTGCTCGAATCGAGAAAAAGAACATTTGTATGTTTTTGCTCGCAGCCAATCACAGCAAGCGTTGTTGGGTTTGTGTTAGAGGTGCAGATCAGCAAAGAAAAGGGGAGGAGTCAAATATAACTTTGTTTTCCATTTATTAATTAAAGAACTTCAAGAACACTGAAATCAAAGAACTTTGGGCTAAAGTCTGACATGAAAACTAAAATATTGAAGATGTCCAATTTCAGACAAAATGAAATAAATAACAAATAAAAATAAAACATTCAAGAATACTCAATTCTGTTCAGTTTAAGTGCAACATGAGGTCTGTTGATGCGCTCGTCCTTTGATCAGTCAGAGAGCTTCCACTGTTCACACTGAACTCAACTGCTCAGCAGCAACTTGGGTCAATGTTTACTTCCTGTCAGGTTATTGTTTACTTCCTGTCAGGTTATTCATTCAAATACACAACAATGTTTACATCACTGTGATACGTCTCCAACTTTAAAACTTTGATCAAGAAGATGAGAATCTCTCCATCGTCTGGAGAGGGTCGACCTCTCTGTGCTGATGTTACTGTTGAGCCTTCTAGCTTCACTCTGCTGCTTCTGTCAGCACCTGCACCAGGTGTGTGTGTGTGACTCACAGAGGGGGCGTGTCTACAGCACCTGTCTGTGTGACTCTCAGAGGGGGCGTGTCTACAGCACCTGTCTGTGTGACTCTCAGAGGGGGCGTGTCTACAGCACCTGTCTGTGTGACTCTCAGAGGGGGCGTGTCTACAGCACCTGTCTGTGTGACTCTCAGAGGGGGCGTGTCTACAGCACCTGTCTGTGTGACTCTCAGAGGGGGCGTGTCTACAGCACCTGTCTGTGTGACTCTCAGAGGGGGCGTGTCTACAGCACCTGTCTGTGTGACTCTCAGAGGGGGCGTGTCTACAGCACCTGTCTGTGTGACTCTCAGAGGGGGCGTGTCTACAGCACCTGTCTGTGTGACTCTCAGAGGGGGCGTGTCTACAGCACCAGACTATGACTCCACCGTGATGAAGTGAGCGGCCAGTCACGTAGCTCTCCGTTGCCCTGGAGGTCCACAAGACTGCGGTGGTGGCGCTTCAAACTGTATTGCCGTTGTCGTGTGTCTCTCTCTTTAAACAACCTACAGACCGTAACGCTTTAGTCCACCACCCTCATCACGTCATTAGAAGTTACAGGGAAGACTAAATGCTCCCAAACTACGACTTAAATGACGCCGCGGCTTCTGAAGCTCCTCCTCTCGCCATGACTTTCATCATTAAATGCTTCTAACGCGCTCTGTTCACTGAACTCACTCCTGCTTTATATCTGTTCACTGACTCTGCATTGATATTCGGGGACTTGTTACTTGAAAAGGAACAGCAGCAGTAACACTTTATTACACACTACGATGATTACACTGTAAACAAAGAAATCCGCGGTTCACAACTGTGCCGAACCGTGAGGTGTCATCAGAACCGTGAGGTGTCATCAGAACCGTGAGGTGTCATCAGAACCGTGAGGTGTCATCAGAACCGTGAGGTGTCATCCGAACCGATTGTAGATCGATCCGTGACACCACTAGTTTATAGCGACATGTGATTGGTCCCCGACAGCCACAACCAATCAGTCTGGAGCGAGGATAATTTAATGGAGTTCAGTTCAGTGTGGTTTTATATATTCCATTTATTCATGTTCCTCCTCTTATCCGGGGTCGGGTCACAGTGGCAGCAGGCCCAGCAGGCTGACCCAGCCCCCCCCAGGTCTTCAGGCGCTGCCTCCTCTGCAGAGGACATGTTGGTCGGGTTTAGGAGTTCCTCAAAGTGCTCTTTCCACCGCCCGACGATGTCCCCCGTCCGGGTCAGCAGTCCCCCCCCGCTGAGAACAGCCTGGGATAGGCCCTGCTTTCCCTTCCTGAGCCGTCGGATGGTTTGCCAGAACCTCCTTGAGGCCAACTGAAAGTCCTTCTCCATGGCCTCCCTGAACTCCTCCCATGCCCGAGTTTTAGCATCCGTGACCGCCGCATCTGCAGCTGCAGCCCTTCTGGCCTGCCGGTACCTCTCAGCTGAAGGTCTTCTTCAGCTTGACGGCTTCCCTAACCTCCGGTGTCCACCACCGGGTTCTCGGGTTGCCGACCACGACCGATGACCTTCCGGCCACAGCTCCTAGCGGCCGCGTCCACAATAGAGGCTTTGAACATGGTCCATTCGGACTCCATGTCCCCAGCCTCCCTCGGGATGTGTGAGAAGTTCTTCCGGAGGTGGGAGTTGAAGACCCCCGGACAGGATCCTCCGCCAGACGTTCCCAGTTCACCCTCACGATACGTTTGGGCTTGCCGGGTCTCTCCAACCGGTTCCCCCCCATCTGATCCCACTGAGATGGCAACTTTTATATATTATATATGTGGAATCATTTCTTCTTCTGATTCACTCACATGATGGTATCAATGAGGAGAAGACGGCAAATCATTTAAATACTGAGTTCAGAGACAACAATTGAAACAAATAATGTGAAGTCTGTCTCCCAAATTAAGTGAAATGATGATGATGTAATGAAGTGTTTCCAGGAGGCATCTGTGGATCTAGATCAGGGGTCTTCAACGTTGTTCAGGCCAAGGACCCCAAACTGACAGAGAGAGCAGGACCCCCGACTAGATATATAAAATGGTGTTTTATATTAAACTGGGCCTAGTGCCATGTATACACACACCTCTCCATTCAATACTATTCAAATAACACACAGGTTGATGTGTTCATGTTGTTTAAACATGTGAAGGTGCAGTGAGCGGGGGGGCCGTGCCACTGACATCTAGAAACACACCTCATAACTGATGCCAATGACATCATCAACACTGTTAATGAAGATAATCATGCACACGAGCTGTTCAAATAGATGTTTTCATTTTAAACAATGTGGAAACAAAAGTGAGTGATGTTCTATTAGTGCCGCTAATGCACACACACACACACACCTGTTCTCTCTGACAACACTGAACTATTACAATAATGACTCATTCATGTTTGTAAAAGAAAAAGAAATCTAATCAACCAAAGATTTCGCGGACCCCCTGTTGAAGACCTGATCTAGATCATTTTGGATCTAGATCATTTTGGATCTGGATCATTGTGGATCTGGATCATTGTGGATCTGGATCATTTTGGATCTGGATCATTGTGGATCTGGATCATTTTGGATCTGGATCATTGTGGATCTGGATCATTGTGGATCTAGATCATTTTGGATCTGGATCATTGTGGATCTGGATCATTGTGGATCTGGATCATTTTGGATCTGGATCATTGTGGATCTGGATCATTTTGGCTCTGGATCATTGTGGATCTGGATCATTGTGGATCTGGATCATTTTGGATCTGGATCATTTTGGCTCTGGATCATTTTGGATCTGGATCATTGTGGATCTGGATCATTGTGGATCTGGATCATTTTGGATCTGGATCATTGTGGATCTGGATCATTGTGGATCTGGATCATTGTGGCTCTGGATCATTGTGGATCTGGATCATTGTGGATCTGGATCATTGTGGATCTGGATCATTTTGGATCTGGATCATTGTGGATCTGGATCATTGTGGATCTGGATCATTTTGGCTCTGGATCATTGTGGATCTGGATCATTGTGGATCTGGATCATTGTGGATCTGGATCATTTGACTGAAGGTGTTTCTTCTCTTTTCTTGTCTTCAGCTTACAGACGACATGTCGGAGCAGCCGGACCCCGATGACACCGGTAAGACTGTTCTTCAAATAAAATAATAAATTACACTCACCGGTTCACAGACGGTTCATTAAAACATAAATAAATGAAAACATGTAGATTTATCAACAAATAGGAGGAAATAGGGCATTTGTTGTGGACTATTTTCTGCAGCGGATTGATTTATTTCTCAGGTAACTTCGTAGTTATTTGAACCCAAACCAACATCACTGAGCACTTCTGTTGTCTGAAGAAAGCAAATGTGTTTTGTGAGTTTTATTATTTATTTTCTGTTTTGACAGAAGACAGTATGCAGTGTTTCCCCTGGGGGGGGGGGGGGGGGGGGGGGGGGGTTCTTCTGTCTCCTTCGTGTAAAGAAGCTCTAGAAGTGTTTGACTCATTTCCGCTCGCGGGCTTAATTTCTGAGGTAACGGATCACGTGACCGTGACGAGCGTCTTGACATGTCGAGAGCGGATGAAATTGCGAGAGAATCCGGTCATTTTTCAAAATAAAACTTCAAAAAAAAAAAATCAATAAAACAGAAATAATGTAATATTTATTCTTTCTGTGCGGCCCGGTACCACATGACCCACGGCCCGGTACCGGTCCACGGCCCGGTGTTTGGGGACCACTGCTCTATAGAACACTACTTATAAACACACATCAGCATAAAAAGAGCTCACCTGGTTTAATACGTACTCTCCATGGTGATGATGGTGATGATGGTGATGATGATGATGATGATGATGATGATGATGATGATGATGACGATGACGATGACGACATGTTTCCTGTTTCCTGCACAGCCTCAGAGGAGTCAGAACGAGACATCTACATGCGCTTCATGAAGTGTCACAAGTGTTATGACATCATCCCCACCAGCTCCAAACTGGTGGTGTTTGACACCACGCTGCAGGTGAGACAGGCAGGCAGACAGACAGTCTATCTATACATGTATATCTATATAGATATACATGTATAGATATATATACACATATATATATACACACATATACATAGATATATAGAGCGAGAGAGAGTTTCATATCAGTGTGTTTCTTTAATTTACTTTGTTTCATTGTTTAATGATTTCATCTTTTAGTCTTCAAACGTTCGTCTCTGTGTTGTGATAGAAAACAGAACATCTGAGATATTTCAAAAGCCAAAATCTGCTCATTTCTTCTAAAAGAAATGACACGAGATGCTTCTTTGGTTCTTAAAGTGGCTGTAATGTTGGACTGATTATTGTGTTTGTGTTGTTTGTGTTTCAGGTGAAGAAAGCGTTCTTTGCTTTGGTGGCAAACGGAGTGAGAGCTGCTCCTCTGTGGGAGAGTAAGAAACAAAGCTTTGTGGGTAAGACAGTGTGTGTGTGTGTGTGTGTGTGTGTTACTGCTGAATACAGATGTGCTCTTTAGATCTTTGTGATTATTACAACAATCTAAATGACTCTCTGTGTTTCAGGAATGTTGACCATCACAGACTTCATCAACATCCTGACCAGATACTATAAGTCTCCCATGGTAACACACACTGATCACATGCAGGTTGTTACCTTAGCATAGAGCTAGGCTAGCTGTTTCCACCTGTTTCCAGTCTTTATGCTAAGCTAACCAGGTGTAGCTATATGTTTAGTGTAGTAACATGAAAGTAAACTAAACCGCTGAAGAAGAAGAGTTCACTGATCATGAAGGGTTCCTTCTGATCCGGAGTCCGTGTTTAGGAGCAAAGCAGCACACTGGACGTATTTCATATATATATATATATTTAAATATCTATATTCTCTTCACCTCTTCATGGAAGTGAAGCTGTTTTCTGGGATCAAAGTTTGTTCAGGTGTGAATGTCGTCTCTGTAGGTTCAGATCTACGAGCTGGAGGAGCACAAGATCGAGACCTGGAGAGGTGTCTATTCTATCTGTTCTATATCTATTCTATCATGACAACATGATCAATGTTTCACATCCATCTGATCACATGATCAATGTTTCACATCCATCTGATCACATGATCAATGTTTCACATCCATCTGATCACATGATCAATGTTTCACATCCATCTGATCACATGATCAATGTTTCACATCCATCTGATCACATGATCAATGTTTCACAGAGCTGTACCTGCAGGAGACCTTCAAACCTCTGGTCCACATCTCACCTGCTGCCAGGTTTGTGTGTGTGTGTGTGTGTGTGTGTGTGTGTGTGTGTGTGTGTGTGTGTGTGTGTGTGTGTGTGTGTGTGTGTGTGTGTGTGTGCGTGAACCAGCATCACGTACACTGGGCATGAAGGTGCCGATGTAAACAGGAAGTAGAGATGTAAACAGGAAGTAGATTGGTTGCTTAGTTAAAATAATACGACAGAGTAATGAAGTCTTTAATAATGAAAGGTCGGGTTTGATACTTAAGATCTTCTCTGAACTCAGACGGACACATTTAGTGGAAAGTTTTAGAAGTTTGATTTTTCAGACTTCGTTACAGCACAAAGGTTTGATTCCTCCGCTGGACACGCTGCTCACTGTTCGCTCCAACAACAGCTGCTAGTAAAGACAACACGCTCAACAACACCTGTGATCAGTCATGTTGAATTAACCTGGTAGTCGATCGGTAATCAAGGCTGCTGTTTGTGATTTTACAGTCAAGGGTCATGTGATCGGTGAGGAATCAGGGACTCGACTCGACTGCTAAGAACCAATGAAGTAGTGAACGCGTCTTTATAGACTCTGCTCAGTGGGAAGGTCGCAAAACGTGTTTTCAAATGGAAACGTAGTCGTGTGGACTCTACAGCAGCACCGAATCATTTATGACCTGCTGAAAATATACTGAGGAGAGGAAACGAGGAGAGGAAACGAGGAGAGGAGGAACTAAATTCATGCCCCCCCCCCTCATTTCTGCCTCCACAGTATCTTTGAAGCCGTGTTCTCTCTGATCAAGAATAAGATCCATCGTCTTCCTGTTATTGATCCGGTCAGCGGGAACGCTCTCTACATCCTGACTCACAAGAGGATCCTGAAGTTCCTCCAGCTGTTTGTGAGTCTGACACATAATAATGTAAATAATAAGTCTTAATAATGTAATGATAGAGTTAACGGTGTCTCTTTGTGTCAGCGTTGTGTTTGGAGATCACTTTTTATTTGACATATTGTGTGTTGAAGTAAAATGTTCAGTGAAGTACTCCAGTAGTACTTTCTATTCTACAGCTTCATAAATGTGTGTTTAGTCCATTTAGTTTAACGGTCTGTGATTCTGATCCACAGAGTTTAAAGGAAACGTCCAATAACGGACGAGAGTTTATTTTATCATCTGATTCCAGCAAGGAGGCAAATTAATGTATTCATTCATATTAAATAAAGTGTTCTACCTTTTCATTAAAGACGGTAGATTTAGTAAAACATGCTTCCCTCAAGAGTCCTGCTGTGTCCCAGTTCCATACTGGACTGGACTGGACTGGACTGGACTACTAGAATCCTCATAGTTTAGTTTAGTTATGAGAGAAAGAAAAGGCGCAGCAGTGCCTCCTTGTGGACAGACGGAGGATTACAGCAGTGTTTCTACACAGGACTGAGTGAATTAAACTGTCTCTCTCTGTCTCTCTCTCTCTCTGTCTCTCTGTCTCTCTCTCTCTCTCTCTCTCTCTCTCTGTCTCTCTCTCTCTCTCTCTCTCTCTCTCTCTCTCTCTCTCTTCTCTCTCTCTCTGTCTCTCTCTCTCTCTGTCTCTCTCTCTCTGTCTCTCTCTCTCTCTCTCTCTCTGTCTCTCTCTCTCTCTCTCTCTCTCTCTCTCTCTCTCTCTCTCTCTTCTCTCTCTTCTCCTCTATCTCTCTCTCTCTATCTCTCTCTCTCTGTGTCTCTCTCTCTCTCTCTCTCTCTCTCTCTCTCTCTCTCTCTCTCTCTCTCTCTGTCTCTCGGTGTGTGAGATGCCCATGCCTCTCTTCATGACTCAGACTCTGGAGGACCTCTCTGTGGGGACGTTCACCAACATTGCCTTCATCCACCCCGACACCCCCCTCATCACAGCTCTCTCCGTCTTTGTGCATCGACGCGTCTCCGCTCTGCCCGTCGTCGACCGCAACGGTAACAGTCGGCACCAACACAATAGAACAGTGATGTCATGTCAGCAGGCTGTGTGATGCTGTCTTTCATCACATGTGTGTTTCAGGTAAAGTGGTGGACATCTACTCCAAGTTTGACGTCATTGTGAGTAAAAACATTGTATTCCTGGTGAGTGTTTTGTTCACTGTCTCAAGAAGCGTAAGAAACCGGAGTGTTTTCCGCTTCACAGAACCTGGCGGCAGAGAAGACGTACAACAACCTGGACGTGACGGTGACTCAGGCTCTCAGACACAGATCCCAGTACTTTGAAGGAGTCATGAAGTGCAACAAACTGGAAACACTGGAGACCATCGTGGACCGCATCGTGAAGGCCGAGGTTTCATAAAACAAACATATTAATATTATTTACACAACTCCAGTGGATTATAAACTCATCAGTCAACATGTGGTTGAAGACTTTCAGCTTTAATTCAATGGATTAAACAAAACAATAACGTTTATGAAATACAGCCACTGTTCCACAGTCACCACATGTTCAGAGGATCAGCAGTAACTGGACAAACTAACACAATTGTGAATATAATCATTATTTGTAATACTTGGAGGGAAATCCTTTACAGTCAATGATTGGCTGAAGTCTGGCTCCATAAACATCACCAAACCACCGTCTCCTCCCTGGAGATGCTTTGATCCTTTCAGCCTCCTTCAGCTGCTGCTGTTTGTGGGTCTTTGTGCTTCACTTTTATCTTCAGGAAGTGAAACGCTGCTCACGTGGGTGGAGGTCAGGTGACTGACTTGGCCTTGAAGAACGTTGCTCTGCATAAGAAGCTCTGTGTTGTGTTCACAGCATGTTGTAGGTCGTTCTCCATCTGCACTGTGAGGGCTGAATCTGAGCAGATAGTTCAAACACCTCAGAACTCATCTGCTGCTTCTATCAGCTGTGACGTCACCAATGAACACAGTGACCCAGGACCAGACATGTGCATTCCACAGCAACCGCCTCCACCATGAGACAGGTGATGTGGTCTGTTTCAGGTCGTGAGCCGTTCCTTTCCTTCTCCACACTTTCCTCCATCATTCTGGGACAAGTTCATCTTGGTTTCATCCAAAGAATCTTGTTCCCACACTGGTCGGTCTTCTTCAGATGTCTTCTGTTGAAGTCTAGTTCCTTCCTGTTCTTCAGGGTCACCAGAGGTTGCACCTTGTTGTGAACTGTCTTTAGAGTCATGGAGGCGTCTCTTGATGGTAGACTTTAACACACTCCACCTCCTCCAGAGAGTTCTGGACTTCAGTAGATGTTCTGAAGGGTTTCTCTTCACCACGGTTCACCAGTTCTTTGAACCTCATAATGTTCTCCTTCACTCACATCGACACCTTTATGGTCTGCATGCTGAGAGTTCCAAGGACCAGCTACTAACTGCAAATATGACATTTTGAATCGTATTGTCGGCATCATTTGTCATGAAATGGTGACAGAATAGGACACATCTGGCCATGAAACCGTTTGTCAGACAATTGTCCAGTTACTGCTGATCCTCTGAACATGTGGTGACTGTGGAACAGTGGCTGTATTTCATAAACGTTATTGTTTTGTTTAATCCATTGAATTAAAGCTGAAAGTCTTCAACCACATGTTGACTGATGAGTTGTGTCACAGTCCAGATACTTATGGTGTGTGTGTGTGTGTGTGTGTGTGTGTGTGTGTGTGTGTGTGTGTGTGTGTGTGTGTGTGTGTGTGTGTGTGTGTGTGTGTGTGTGTGTGTGTGTGTGTGTGTGTGTAGGTTCACAGGCTTGTTGTTGTTGATGAAGAGTCTCGTATCGTTGGCATCGTCTCTCTGTCTGACATCCTGCAGGCTCTGGTCCTGACGCCTGCAGGTAATAGTTCTTATTGTTATGACTGTTGATGATGTCGTCTTCTTCTTGAACAATGAGATGTGTGTCAGAATGTTTTATTTAAAGGACCCTTTGATGGAGCTGCTAAGTAACAAAGATGTAATATAATAATGAGAACAAACGATCACAGTGTAGTGGACTTGAGGACATCGTTCACAGAGAAACACGGTGACGCAGCGTTAAAGCTGAGAAGGAAGGAAGTGTTTGTTTGTCATGTTTTAGAAAATCAATGGCGACAGAGGTGTGCAGCCAAAAAGAGAAGTTGCTGTACTTGTTTATTCCGGCGCTCCTACATTATAATAATAATAATGATCGAATCTGCAGCTCGTTGATATCGAATCATTGACGTCGTGATGAGATCATAGAGAGCACTGAACTCTGTCTGTCTGCAGGTCTGAGGAGGAAGGAGTCTCTTCCCTCTCAGCGGACAGCTTTGGATTCAACAAATACAGTGACGGGATGTAAACCTGGACTAGACCAGGACCAGAAGCAGGGTCAGCACCAGGACCAGGAGCCCAGGACAGAGACAGAAAGTAAATCTAAACCAGATCAAGACCAGAATCTGGGTAAAGAAACAGAGACGGGCTGCCAGGAGGGGGAGGCAGAGGGGGAGGCAGAGGGACAGACAGAGGGGGAGACAGAGGGACAGACAGAGGGACAGACAGAGGGGGAGACAGAGGGACAGACAGAGGGACAGGCAGAGGGGGAGACAGAGGGACAGGCAGAGGGACAGACAGAGGGACAGGCAGAAGGGGAGACAGAGGGACAGGCAGAGGGACAGGCAGAGGGGGAGGCAGAGGGACAGACAGAGGGACAGGCAGAGGGGGAGGCTGTGAGACAGGCAGAGGGACAGACAGAGAGACAGGCAGAGGGGGAGGCAGAGAGACAGACTGAAGGGGAGACAGAGGGGGAGACAGACGGACAGGCAGAGGGGGAGACAGAGGGACAGACAGAGGGGGAGACAGAGGGACAGACAGAGGGGGAGACAGAGGGACAGACTGAGGGACAGACTGAGGGGGAGGCAGCAGTGACAGATAGAGGAGGAGGAGACTGGTGAAGAGGAGGAGGAGCAGAGGAGGGGACAGGAGAAGAAGAGGAGGAGTGACATCATCACCGCTCGCTCCACAGAAGACTGACGTGTGGGGAGTTGCTGCAGGGCTGTGATTGGACAGCTGCTCTGGAGGTGGGATGGACGGGGGGTGACTGACATGTGCTGGAGTCAATCAGGGATCTTTAATTGTTTCAATTAATAATAGAGGTTGAGTCCACATCGGCAGCATTGATCCGTAGTTTTGAGTCGTCCCTATAAAGATAGAAAAAAGAAGTAACTAATTACAAACCGATCTCAGACGTCTGAAATAATTAAAAACTTGTCCCTAAAATTATTTAGAATTCTGTCTTCATGAACTCAAAATTAAATCAAACCTCCAGCTGTTAAAATGAAATTAAAATGTAGTTATATCCGTAGTCCATCCTACACTTCCCATGATGCACCTTGGTACTGTCTTTTATTACCTGGATAATGAACATCTGTTGTTACCTGTAGTCACCTCTAGGTGTCACAAAATCATCCTGAAGTGTGAAACACTAAGTGATTGAATCACTGGTCAATGAACCCAGAAGGTTCCTTCACAGAACAAAGAGGAACTTATAACAATATAATACTAATATAATTAACAGAAAGAAGACTTGAAGTTTAAGAATCAAACTCCTGTAAACAACATTATTTATTACACAAATAATTACTTTTCATTTGCCCAACACAACAACCCCTTCTGTGATGTCACAAAGGGGCGGGTCCATCAGGTCGCCGTGGTGCAAATCAAAAAATCATTATTAGGGTTTGGGTGATATCTGGAATAAAAACTGTTTATATGCTGTACCTGAGATTACAATGATTGTTATACATAATGATATTAATAGTATTAGTCACTACATATGTAAAGATTGTGTGGAAACTGTTTTATAGATCTTTTAGAGATATTGAACCAAAACGTGTGTTTTGTAATTTTGGTGTCAAAATGTAAATTAATCTGTACAGCATTAGATTTTGTTGTTATCTAAATCTATTTATAGTTTGTAGTTGTGTTCACATTTTGTAATTCTTAGTGAGACAGTGAGGGGGCGCTCACACTGGACAGTTTGGACCAACAATGGTA
>NC_136548.1:675000-710000 GCF_910591455.1 Pholis gunnellus
TGACCTCTGCAGCCCCGAATTCTTCTGTGCTACTTTTACTGTTTGATTTAGAGCGGAACAAGGCTGGGAAACCAGAACACTGCAGCAGAACGGGAGAGAGAGAGAGAGAGAGAGAGAGAGACACAGACACACAGCCACACACAGACACACACACACACACACACACACACAGACACACAGACACACAGAGAGAGACAGACAGACAGACACACACACAGACAGACACACACACAGACACACACAGACACACACACACACACAGACAGACACACACACAGACACACACAGACACACAGACACACAGAGAGAGACAGACAGACACACACACACACAGACAGACACACACACAGACACACACAGACACACACACACACACACAGACACACAGAGAGAGACAGACACACAGAGAGACAGACACACAGACACACAGATACACACACAGACAGACAGACAGACACACAGACACACACACACAGACAGACAGACACACAGACACACAGATACACACACAGACAGACAGACAGACACACACACAGACAGACAGACACACAGAGAGAGAGACACACAGAGAGAGACAGACAGACACACACACACAGACAGACACACACACAGACACACACAGACACACACACACACACACAGACAGACACACACACAGACACACACAGACACACACACACACACACAGACACACAGACACACAGAGAGAGACAGACAGACACACACACACACAGACAGACACACACACAGACACACACAGACATACACACACACACACACAGACAGACACACACACAGACAGACAGACACACAGACACACACACAGACAGACACACACACAGACACACACACAGACAGACAGACACACAGACACACAGATACACACACAGACAGACAGACAGACACACACACAGACACACAGATACACACACAGACAGACAGACAGACACACACACAGACAGACAGACACATAGAGAGAGAGACAGACAGACACACAGATACACACACAGACAGACAGACAGACACACAGAGAGAGAGACACACAGAGAGAGCGACAGACAGAGAGAAAGGGACATAAAGAGATAGACGGAGAGAAAGTGGGAGAGTGAGAGAGACAGACAGAGACAGGTAGACATAGAGAGTCACAGAGAGACAGACGGATATAGACAGAGACAAATGCAGACAGACAGACACAGTGAGAGATAGACACAGACAGAGAGAGAGAACGTGTGAGAGAGGGCGAGACTGTTTGTCTTGCATTATTAAGTCACTTCAAGATTGCACCAACACTAACTGGATTGCTGATATCATGATATATATTATTTTATTTTATTATCTATGTTATTCTAACAATGTTATTCATGCTTTTTTTAGTTTTTATTTCATTTATTGTCTTTCACACTTGTCAAATGTGATGGTGATAAATGCGATGGAAGAGAGACGGAGACAGGGAGGTGTCCACATCTCCTCTGCATTGTTGTACAGGCCGCTCTGACATGTGTCTCCTGTCTCACCCATGTGAGCTGTACAGGGCTTCTGTCTGGAGACATATTAAACTGTTATGCACGTCTAAAATCCGCTGCGCCATAGCGAAACAATGTTGTTTTTTATTCTATAAATTTCAGTAAACATTCATGACAACCAGCTTATGGAGATGATTGAGGCGATGAATGACACAAACTGAACGTACAGTATCAGCCTGTCATCAATGCAGACAGACTTCAGACCTCATCCACTGAGTGAAGAAAATGTCCTGCTATACAAATGTATGCATTCTTTTTAAAATATGAATCCTCCTACCGAGCACCCCTCAGATTCTGAATGAATTCAAAGGTCTTTATTAACATCACTACAAGCAGTGGTGGCTTAGCATTTCATTCATCCACCATTCACTTGTGATGCATCACCTTGAAGACTCTTCAAAATAACCTCAATTGAACTGCGTGTTCCCACACACACACACAGAGTGTGCTACCAGTGTGGTGAGAGTGGTTTGGTTTCTTCTTCCTCATCTGTCATCTGTCAGCATTGTGTGCTTGCTCTGTGTGTGGGGAAGAGTTTTCATTAAAGAACAAAATAGATTATTTCGGTGTTTCACCCTCTCTCTCACGTCTCTCACTCTGTGTGAAACAGTCTTTTTCGAGACTCATGGTTCCCCTCTTTGCTGGTGTGTGTGTGTGTGTGTGTGTGTTTGTGTTTGCAAAGCCTTGTTGTTGTTTTGTAATGAATTCCAGCTGGGCCGTGTTTAATTATATAACTGCACTTGTATTCTTATGTGTATTTACAGGAGAATACAACTCCATCTTTACCAGTTAATAGGTGATGGGACAGTTATAGAATGCATCGGCTCAACAGGAATCAGAATTAGCATCAGAGAATTTATTTGTGCACATTTCACAATTGATTGCTACCAGTTGCACAACAGAAAGCCTGCTGCTGCTCTTCACTAACAGTGTTACTCAGTATGGCAAGCCGCACAGCAGGCTCAGTTCCTGTTTCTTCTATTATCTATAATAATATAAAAAAGGAAAGCTTAGAATAATACATTATAATACAGTTCTGCATTGTATTTGATGACAGCTGATACTTATTGCTGTAGTTAAGATATTTTGATTGTTCAATTTTCTTTTAAATTTAATCCCAAAATGTTTTTAGTTTATTCAAACCGTAGCAGCAGCTCAGGAAGTACAGTTAGGGCGATGGCGGGCGAAAGACCAGTCGGGGGTTCGATCCTCGTATATACAGAGTAAATCTAGATGGGGAAACTTGTCCTACCCTCATTACCACCATTGAGGTATTTTCAAGCAGGGCCAACAAATGTGTGAATTTAGTGAAACTTCCCGAAATAAATGTTTAAATGAAGCTTTTATAAGCCACAGAGAAATTGCAGTTGTCTTGCAGTTATCTTACAACAGAAACCGAAGGCTATGTCAATTAAAATACCACATAATGTGTTTGTCTGTATGGTAGTGTGTGTGTGTGAAAGTCATCGAGTGTGGACTGCTGTAAGACCAGTTAGTGTCTGAAGTGTGTTTGATGCTGATCCGTTGATATCCTGTGTGTGTTCTTCAGGATGAGGTGGACAGTCAGAACCCAGTGTTAAGAGACAACCATCAGCTCCATGAAGAAGTGAGGGGCTGGCTCAAAGACCAGAAGGTGCAGGAAATTTTTATGCAAGGTAAGCATTTCCCCACACTCTTTATATTCCACTCTGTAGATATCATCGTTACAATGTATAAAGTTTAACACAGCAACAGTTATTTTGATGACTCTTTCAGTCGTCTCACTGCTGTAACTAGTGCGCCTCACAATACGAGGAGCCTGTTCTGAAGTTTGTAGTCCATCAGTGGGACAATTACACTGTTTCCTGTTGCTTCCAGGTCCCTATTCATTGAATGGCTACCGCGTGCGTGTGTACAGACAAGACTCGGCCACCCAGTGGTTCACTGGCATCATTACACACCACGACCTCTTCAGTCGAAACATGGTCGTTATGAATGACCAGGTACACACGCGCACACACACACACACACACACACACACACACACACACACACACACACACACACACACACACACAATGTTCTTTCAAATGTATGTGTACAGTTTATATGTGGGTGTAACATAAAGTAGTAGAATGCACAAATGTTGATTTAAGTTTTTGTTTTTTGAAAAAAAAAAAGAAGCTATGTTGGTTTTAGTCACAGATTAGTCATTTGATTTTTGTTTTAGTTAGTTGATGTGCAGGTGTACTTTTTTGGTAGGTTGTCCCAGCCGTTTTGTTACATTTTAGTTGGATTATAGATACATTTCGTTCACCAATGTCTTTCTTTTTCTTTCCTTCCAAGAGCCAGTAACATTGCCCGACATTATTAGCTAATAATTGGGTCATTTTTCTACCTTTTAACTTATGAGGAGGAGAGATTTTTGGACAGTCTAGGATACTGTTTACTAATCCGGAGCTACACTGTATGATTCCACAGGTGCAGGCTGGTTGTTGAGTAGTTCATTAGTTTGTGTGCAAATTCATTCTCTTAAATGTTATCATTTGATGTAGCTTTTAAAGGTTTGTGAAAAATGTTTGTTTTGTAACAGTTCTCTCTGGTTGAATGCCCACTGTGACAGTGAAATGGACCACCTTTAAAAGCAGGAGGGGTTTAGATCTAATCCACACAGCTCACATGTGTAAAGTGAATCTGGTGTGTGTTCAGGTGCTAGAACCTCAGAACGTGGATCCTTCTATGATCCAGATGACCTTTCTGGACGACGTGGTCCACTCCCTGCTGAAAGGAGAAAACATCGGCATCACTTCCAGACGGAGGTCACGATCCAGCCAGAACAACAACTCTGCCCACGTGAGTGCAAACACACACAGCAGCACGACTAGTAACAGCTGACAGTGGTACTGAAGCAGTTTAACACATTCAGAAATATGCTGACATATTTAACTCTAGCTGTTAGCTGTGTTATATATTAAAAATGCATAACAGTATAACGCAAAGAAAGGAAGACAATACAAATTCAAATGTTACACACAGAATGGTCTCATCAAGTACATCATGAAAATGTACCGTAGTCAAGAGTTGGAGTTGATATAATATGTTTTTGGGTAGAAGTAATATTAAGAAAGAGAATGCTGTCCTTAAATTCAAATTAAGCCTCAGATCAGGCAGAATTCCAGTTCATGCAGGTGATGTCATTCTGTCATCAAAGCACCATCAGACCTCTGGCAAAAAAGAAAGAAAAGAAATAACGAGCCTACATGTACATGAAGAATGAAAAATATAACATTATGGAAGCAGTAAATAAAACAGGAAAAGGTGAGATTCAAGCTGACATAGGAGGTTTACTTTGGCCGTATAATAACGGTAAAAATACAGCCCAAGTGTTGCTCAAACACTGCTAACCGTAGCCGTCATGGCTGCTCCGCAGTGGTGAGCTCACCGCTCACACTGAAGGCTAAACGATGAATATAAAACATTGCTAACAGGTTAGCCTTCTGATAGTCGTACCTGTGAGCTAGCCGCAGCAGGCTAGGGTTAGCAGAAGCTAAACTATTAAAGAGATGGAGATAAAATTATGCTAAATTAGCTCATCGCTGACAAATTAGACTAAACTGTTAAGAGAAATGGAGATAAAATGTTGCTAATAGTTTAGCCTTCTGCTAACCGTAGTCGTGAGCTTGCTGCAGCAGACTATGGTTAGCAGAAGCTAAACTATGAGAGAGATGGACATCAAATGTTTCTAATAAATGAGTCCTCTGCTAACCGTAGCCGTGAGTTAGCCGCAGCAGGCTACGGTGAGCAGAAGTTTAACTATTTGCAACATTTTGTTTCCATCTCTGAAACTCTTCGTCTTTGGTCTCCCATCACGGGCTAGATTTTCTAAAATGTTTTAAAGAAGACCAACACTCCATGTTTCACATTTTTCACATATTGTGTTACACACATAAAATAGATTACAAGTATTTAGGCCATATATTTTCATTTTCCATTAATCTGCTGATTATTTTCTGGATTCATTGATTGGGCTTTAAAATGTCAGTATATGTTGTTTCTACTGCTTGTTTTGATTTGTTAACCATTCACTCGACCTCAGCCTTGTCTACATTGTGTCTGGTTATGTTTGTTTCATAGACATTGGTCATCACAGCCTTCCAACCCCCCCCCAAAATCTTTTATTTCTTTCTTTTTTTGTTTTGTTTCCTAAACCGGGCCATAACTGTGGTTATCTATGAATTCTTTCTCAGAACTGTTTTGAGCCATGTCTCATGTTTTTTTGCTTTTTATGAAACCTTACATTAAAACTCACGCAGACTGTTGCACTGGTTACCAGTTGGCTCCTTTCTTGTGGTGGTGATGTCAGCAGAACACTATTTAGACCTCGGTGTGGTTGCATGAGGTCACATATGGAAGGAGCTCAGTGGTAGAACCAGTCCGTTGAACACTCAGCCAGTCACTTCTGGTCCCGCAGTCATTAACAAAGTCTTTTCTTCATATTCATTTCATTTGGTTATTTTTTCTTTTGATCTGTTTTGTCTTGTTGTTGTTGACACATTAAAGATGACGGGAGGGAGAACCGGAGGGACCACTGGCAGCACTCAGGTACCCCCCCACACCACAACCCTCCAGACCCCCACTTCCCACAATACACTACATTTAAGTGTAGAGTCACAGTTGACAGACATGAACTGTGCTCGATTGAAAGAAATTACCAAAAACATTTTTGTATTGGCACCTCCGTGAACCATATATGGCCAAAAAAAAAAAATCAAAAACTGGTCCTCCTGGAATCTAGAATCTCTATTTTTCCTCCGTTGCTACTGTGGTGATATCCCTAAAATAAATGAATGAATGATATACGCTATAAAAAAGGCTTGACGTTGTCTGGGTAATCTGTTGAACTGAGAGCTTCCGTAACAGGCTCATTATAAAGCAAAATAACTCTTCATGTCTTCAGTTATATTTGTAATCATGAACTGTTTCTCTGACAAGCAAAATATTCATTTTGACAAGAACTCTTTCTCTCAACATCTGTATTCTTAACTAACATCTGAGATGAGGCTTATAGAGAGTATCAAAAGAACATGTCTACACAGTACAAAGGGACAACAATTTAGATTATCTCAGTTGAACCCTTTGAGTTTTAGCTCCAATTTACAGTGATATTTTGAGATTCCAGCAAAAATCCAGCACTCAACAGCTCATAGATAGACAGTAGTTTGGATTCACACTGGCAAATGTCTGACACAACCTGGAGATGAAATGTCAAAGTGAAGTAGTGTCTTCACCCAGGCCAAACCTCCTGCCTGCACTACCACCTTGTGGCTGCTGCCTCCGCCCCACACTGTGCAGCACAGCGTTCACACATCACAGTTTGTGTGGTCACAAGTACACATGCCACACCTGGAAATGGATTACATGGAATGCATGAACGCGACATCAGAGTCATAGAAGCCGTACTTTCCCTGTATTCATAACAGTTGTTTTTTCTTGAATATACAGATTGGAAGTTTAGCAAAGTTAGTCCCCCACAATCATCTCACTGTGAGCATGACTGTGTGGGAAAGAATTGATATAAAAACAACACTTGTTTTTGGTTTCACATAAATTACTGTTTCGTCAAGCGTCACAAGTTGAACTTATTTCACCGTATGGGCTTAGAAAATGAAAACCTCGTACTCATACAACAACCGATACAAACGTGATAACGTGGGATTTTCGGTTGTAAAACCTCATGTCCCGTTGGGCTCCATGCAGCATAGCTCTATGTGATTCCCATTGGTGCCCCCCCCCCCACACACACACACTTATAATATAATATTCATATCAATGTTTTTAATAGTTTAGAATCACCTGAGACCAAAAAGTCATTGTGTTTTCGTTATCTTAGAATGAGCCCTTCATCGGGTAATATTCTACAGTAGGCCAGAAAGGTCAAATCAAACACTGGCTCTAGAGAGTGTTTTTTACGACACCTTAAGGCCATTGAGTTCTCCGACACGCTTGTGAAACTGTGGTGAGCCTCAGAGCGCACCATCATGGTACCGCCAGCTGCTGTCTGACTTCCTAAAGTAGTGTTATTATGGTGTGGTCTCGCTGTTTGATAAACTAATGCTGTCTAATCCAACGGTCCTGTTCTAAATCCTCCCTTCAGTTGTTCAAACTGAGCGAGGTGTTTTTAGTTTATGCTCATATTGGAGGCTGCGTTTTTCATATTTGCTCACTGTCATTAAAACAGAAGTGATATTAGAACCTCTCAGTGTTCAGTCCAGTTGTTGAAACATGCATAATGTTGCATAAACAGCTGTACCATGAACTCCTCTTGATGTGGACGAGGAGAGGTGAACACGTCAACAGCCACTTGTTTCTGATTTACTTTCTAGAGCCTCAGCAGCAGAGGGTGACTGTGCACCCTGCTGGCAGATCCAGTTGTTGCCAGTGGAGTTGGCTGAGGTTGTGTGAGGATATGCTGCTATTTTTAGGCTCGTAAACAACTGAGGATGCTCAGGCACACATGTATCTACAGTACCTGGCTCTTCAGAGCTAAGACGAGGCAGGTGGTGGGCAGGGGGAAACTGAAACAATTTGCTAATTGATTGATGTGAACTATGCGTTATTATCTGTTTCTTGTCCACTTCCTCTGCCCCAGATGGGCACATCACTACAGGACCCCAAACTATGTCCCAAAATGACAATACAGTTGAATGAACTGAACACAGTCTCAATAAAAACAGAACATTGTAACCTTCATGTAGGGTTTACTGCAGAGCGATCCGATTGGACAGCATTAGTTTTAGCTAGGTGGACTAAATAAAATGTGTCGATGGGATAAATTGCAAGGTTGTCATATTGCATGGTATTTAACTGTTGAGGTGTATAAACTATGCATTCATAGTAATGTCTGCATTACATGAGCTAACGTACGACTGTTTGAAAAAAACGCTTGCAGAGTCATTACACACGAGCCCAAGCCAACAGCCCCCGCCCCATCATGACCTCATCAGGCCCCAACCCAAAGGGTTCCCAGGGGACGCTGGCCTCTCAGCAGCAGAGCCAATTGCAGCAAAGCCAGCAGCCCGCCAGCCAATTGCACCACTCGCCCGGCGGCAGTGGGAGGGAGCAGAGAGAGCAGCGCAACTCTCGCTCATCCAGAAGGAAAGGATCGGATAGCAGTGTTCCAGAGGAGGACAAGGACCGGAGAGAAGAGACCACAGGGAGAGGTGAGGATGGTGATGATGCGCTCCTCTCCTTTGGATTGGATCTTTACATATTTTATTGTTATTTAATAAACATATTCATTTGAATTATTAATAGAAGCATGTTGCTATTTATGATCAAACTGTTTCAGTTTTTATTGTTGTAGTTATTTCTCATGTGTCTTTATAATGCCACTGCCAACAGTAGTTCCATGTGAAGAGGTCAGAAGTGTCCAGTTAGCTGTTCATGTCCCTATGGATGCCTTTATGAACATTGAAAATGGTTTGTGACAGTCATTGGCACTGGCAGTGTTTTTAAGGGATTTTATAAATGACGGATTCAAAAGTAGAGGCCACCAGTTCCTCTGGTGTTGTTTTGTAGATATTAACAGTATCCAGGATTTCAAACCAATCTGTAATATACCAGACAGTAGCAGCAAATCATGGCTCACACATCAGACTGCATGCTAATAATTGCTGTAGCAAGAGACAAAACGGCAAGAAAACTACAGTTTTCTTTACAACCTACCTCCATGGTGATGTGACGCGATCAGCTCCATCACTGGAGAAGACTCACCACCCAGAATTAGAGAATTGAGGGATTTTATCAACCTCGAACCGGATCCAAAACGACACTGATTATTGAATTCTTGAACACCTTGCTACGTAAATCTTAATATGAGTACAAACTGTGTGTCTGTCTTTGTGTGATTATAGTGCAGACAGCCACTATCCCGTCCTTGTATTAATTCTGCTGTCATGGTCAGCATATCTAAATAAATGTCCACAGATTACAGTTAACAGTGAACAAAAGTTCAAATTCTGACCTTCCAATTTCGATTTTGTTTCTTTCTAAGAACTTGAATTGACAGCATACACAAAGCTTTTGTCATTTTTCTTTCATGGCAAATTGAAATTAGATTCTTTTTCAAAATAAAACATTTAGTTGTTCCAAATGTTTTTAAGCCTGTTCCTCCACAGCTTTGTTTGGACTTGCAGGTGCTACATGTCTTTTTCACTCACTTCCCCACTGAGGACATGATGTGTGTGTATGTCGCCGCGACGTTATCGTTATGACCATTAAACATTTGACCGGCAAATAAACGGTCATGGCCATCAGATGACGGCCGATCGGTGCATCACTTAAAAGTAGTCTTCATTTGGTTTTGTCTCTTTCTTTTTTCCTCTTCATTTTGTTGTGCAGAGTTGAGCGCTGTATTACCTTGCACTCTACTAGTTGTCAGTTACCACAGCAGGAAAATGGTAGTGTCCACAAAGCAATAATCCTACATGCAGGGGTGCTGTTGTTGAACAAGCGGCCCAGCTGCAACAATAACATTATGCTTATGTCAGGTCAAATCTACCTGAGGAAATCCTATCAGCACCATTTTGGAAACCAGATTTGACCTTACTGGAGAAAGCCAACTCCCAGCGAATCATTTGTTTGTCTTAAGATTGAGATAATGATTGTTTCCCATTTGTCTTTGACAATGATTTTATTAAAAAAATAATAATACATAGAATGTGGCTAATGAACATGCCAAGAGGTTAGAGCTTATATAACTTATTCTTTCCCACTAGATGGTTTTCTATGTACATATGTGTATACAACAATAGCTATGAGCCGTCAGCTAGCAGATGACATGTTGAGAGCCATTAATCGATCAAAATGCTTCTCGACGGTCAACAGTTAACTACTCACACCACACCTTCAAGATATAACACATTGTGGTGCTTTTGGCTTTTCTGGTTCAATCTTTCAAACACAAAACTGTTTGGCTAAAATACTTCTTTGGGCAGAATGAGGTGGAGAAGATGGAGTGCAATCAAAGCTGTGTTTAAATGTTTGTTTTCTCTTTTCCTTTTTCCAGACGCAAAGTCAAAGGCCAAGCAGGCGGTGAACAAACGCAGGAAGGGCGAGGAAGATGAGAAGAAGGCGGGTCTAAAGAGACTGAAGACTGACATGACGTCTGACCTGTCGGAGAGCAGCGACTCAGAAAACCCACTCAACAAGAGGACCGCCCACTCCTCGTGCTCATCCTCCTCCTCATCGTCTTCATCATCGTCGTCCTCCTCCTCTTCCTCCTCCTCGGAGCCCAACTCTGAGAATGAGCTAAAGTCTCGCGGCAGTGATGTGAAACAAGGCGGTGTCTCCAAAAAGGAGGAGGAGGAGCAGCAGCAGCAGCCGCCAATGCAGGGCACCAAAATGAACGATTCCTCCTCTGTCATTGGTCGCCTGTCCCCGTGGGCGGAGCTTCAGACAGCGGAGGACAGCAAGAAAGGCGTGGTCAAGGAAACGGGCAAAATGTCAACCAAGGAGGAGGAAGAATTGGTGGCGGTGACGCAGATCACCCAGTCTCCACGGCAACAGACGCCTCAGATGTCTGACACGGTCCAGGCCGGCAGTGTGGAGAGCAGCAAGAGCACTGTGAAAGGTACAGTCAGCTGATGGATGGCAGCTGTCATATATGGGCTGATTATCAGTAAGCTTGGTTTTCTTATTGTATAATCTGTTTTTTTGCTTTTTTTAAGTGTCTTCTCGATCCCAGACGCCATCGTTGTCTCACCTCAGCGGTAGCGGCAGTGTGATCGACTTCACGGATGACGCCCAGGCCACGGTGCACCAGGAGAGTTCAGAGGCCGTGTCAGCACTGCTGGCCTCGCAGAAGGCCGAGTCCACGGCCCTCTCCCCTTACCTCCCCCTCAACCCCTCTCCCGTCTCTTCGCCGCCCGTCCCCCCGTCTCCCTCGCCATCGGAAGGAGGCCGCAGGACGGATATTGAGCCTCCCATGCAGCAGCAGGGCATTATTGGAGGTGGCGTGACAGCAGCCAGGAGCTTAAGCAACAAGATGGAGTTTGCTCCCTCTGAGGTCATCAGGTGAGAACACAAGGCTTCTAATAGTGTTTCAAATAGTGTTTGAGTGTGTTTCTTAAAGTCAGGTCCTGAATGTTTCAACTCGTGTGGCTTTTTGAACGTCCTGGTACGATCCCAATAAGCCTCACTATGCTACTCTTTCTGCCACTTTTTAAAATTATACACGTAGTAGTGTTCATGATAGGGATTTGAACGCATTTCATTTTCCCTCATGCAAAGAGGCATCCATAGAGGGGAAATAACGTCCATCGTTTTCTATGTACATATGTGAAAATACACTTTCTTTTTTTCAGGCCTGTCACATCGATAGTCGAAAACGTGGTGCTGGTGGAGAAAGAGAAAACTGTCCTTCCTCATCATCTTCATCATCATCAACAGCATCAGCAGCACGCACAACATCAGCAACACTACACATCCATCCACCCCGGCATTAAGAGCCCGTCTCTGTCTGAGGAGATGAGAAAACACCCACCGCAGCAAGCGCCCCCCCACAAGATGAACACAGTCCTCCCCCCTGAACTAGCCAGATCCAGAATGAGCCCCAACACAGCTCAGCTCGACGCCCTGAAACAGAAACCCCAGCACCCCAACAACTCTCAGAACCACCCCTACCCCAACACAAATCCAGCTGACCTACTCAAGGCTAAGCCCCACCCGGGCCTGCTGGACATCTCCAAACCCAAACCCAACACCTCCCCAGAGGTCTCTAAGCATAAAATGCAGAGGTACTCCGACACGTCCCAGTCTCCGATAGGCCGTTTGTCGGCTAAAGTGGAAATGGCAGAACCTCAACGGTCCGGTTTCAAGCCAGTACCGGCACGGTCGGAATCGGGTGGAGTCAGTACGAGCAGCAGCACCAAGAGCCCTCTGATCATCGATAAGAACGAGACGTTCACCGTTTACAGGGACCCAGCACTGGTCCGCTCAGACGCTGAGAACTCTGTCTCCGTCTCCGTGTCCTCCAACCATGTGGCAGCCTATCTCCATCCCCACCTGCACACCCTTCACTCCCCCTCCCCTCACTCCCCCTGCCTCACCTCCGCATCCCACCCCCATGCCGCCTCCCACCTCCTCGCCCCTCCTCACACCTCTGCCCTACCTCATCCGCACCTGTTACCCCCCGGGGTGCTCCCGGCTATGCCCCCTCCCACGGCGTCCCTCCTCGGGGGCCACCCTCGGCTCGACTCCCCCAGCGGGCTGGGCCACCTCGCCCTGCCTCACCCGGCAGCAGCACACCAGCAGCAGTTCCTACAGGTCTGACTCCATATAAATACACACCTCCTCTCCCAGCTGATCCAGTCAGGATAGGTCTGATGAAACATTATTCACACCAAAAATGTGTCTTTGCTTTCAGGGTCAGGGCCCCCCTCCACCCTCTCTACTGGCCCAGGCTCACGGCGGGGCAGCACGGCTGGGCCTTTACCCCATCCTCTGGCAGTACCCCAACGGAACACCGACCTCCTACCCCCCGGGGCTCAACCTGCCCCCCACAGCCAAGTGGGTCCACCCTGAAAGCAGCGTGAATTCCGAGGGCTCACTCAGGAGGGTAGGTGTATGCGATTTGGAGGAATTGTGCAGTAGCATACCGCCACACTAGAAGTGATGAACACACAGGCTGTGTGGTTTACTGTCATCAAAGATGAAACAGACTCCAGGTCGTAAAAATGGAAACATACTTAACCAGATTAAAAACAAAAATGGACAGCGTAATCAATTCAATTGACTTTTATTTGAACATAGGGCTTCGAGCTGTGAATCTGAAAATGTCCCCTTTTCCATTAAAGTGTCATCATTTGTTGACTCTGAAGGACACCCAGGATTGTCCTTACATGACATCATCACAGTTTGGTCAGGTGTGTCCTTTTATTGACTGGGAGGTGGAGTCACCTGAATGAGCACTCAGGTCGGGGGGGTTGTAGTGTTAATTTATGTGTGTACAGCAGGGGTGTCAAACATACGGCCCGCGGGCCGGATCCGGCCCGCCACGTCATTTTATGTGGCCCGCGAATCTACCAGCAAAAAAACCAAAAATGGAAATCGCGCACGGCGGAGCTCCTCCCCGATCCGCGCGCACACACCTCCACCAGCGTATGTGGCAGCAGCAGCCCCCCCCCCCCCCCCGACGACGGCGACGAAGGAGCAGCAGCACCCCCCCCCCCCCCCCCCCCCCCCCCCGCCGACAACCGGCCCTTTGGGGGCAACCATGATGCCGATGCGGCCCCAGAGCAACAATGAGTTTGACACCCCTGGTGTACAGGCTGGATTATCCCTCTAATACCATTTCAACCTGCCAGCATCAAAACTTTAGATATTTAATAGTCATTTGATATAATATAATATTGTTACACTTTCACTTTGTGACAAATCTAAAAGATTTGTTGAACCTTTATCAAAATTGCATGAGTCTACTTTGATTTTCAAATGGCAGGAGGCGTAATATTTGTTAAACCATTTTAATGATATATTGTGGTGCTGCAGAGATTGCAGACGCATCCCACCGTAATGAAAATGAGAATAATGATGTAAAACTGATCACATTTTCTGTGGATATTACATTTTGGTTTATTGATTTTATCGATGCTATATCTGTGTGTGTTTGTGTGTTTCGTGTGCAGAACACAGCCAGTCCGTGGCTGCACCAGGCCGCCGGCAGCGCCGCTGACAGTCTGGGTTTGCTGAGCCACGTCCCCGTTCGGCCAGCAAGCGCCGACCCCCACCGGCCCCCCATCAAGATCAGCGCTCATGCTAGCCCTCCGCTGTCAAAGGCCAACATGAACGCTCATAAAGAGTGAGTAGAAAGCCCAGTAACATGTGAAGCTCTCCATGGTGCATTGAAGGCTCCTTTTGTTCATAGATTTACTCCATATAAGATCTGATCTGCTTGGAATAGAATGAATCAAGCTCCAGTCAGACAGGGTGTTAGGTCAAGAGAAGTTTATCTATTCACACGTATTCATAGCAGTCCAGCCCAGCTGCATTAATGCTAGTCTGTAAAGCTGTCCCATGCGGGGATAGTCCTAGAAAACTCCCAGGGTCAGTAAATCACCAGGAATTCCTTTTTTCTTAAAGATCGTTGGACGAAGCACTCCAGAGCAAGAAAGATGGGGCACACAATCGTTGTCTTGTACATTTGAACAGAGTGCCCTTTTTCCTTTGGATGTGTTCAGAGAGCAGCTAGAGAGCTAAGGTAGCCCTGAGATGCAGACAGGCAATGCCAGGTCAGACAGACTAAGTGAAGTGGCACTAATCCAATATGAGAGCAGTGGAGACAGTGGAGGAGTTTATTCAGCAGCCTGCGCTCTCCTTATGTAACCACCAGCCATAATTTAGACACCAGTAAGTACACAAAGCATCACAGAGGAAACATCACAAACTCATTAGCCTAGTTGTGTCATGGTCACTGAAAATCTGCTGAACAGCCTGTAACAGCATGATACCCTACCTGAACCTGTCTGTTACCTAAGTGTAGTTTAACGCTCATACACTCACATATGAGTTTTAGTTTCCTGTTGTTCCTGTCCTCGCTAAACGTTTGACTTGTCCGTGTGCAGAGATGTGGATAAGAAAGGCTTTGTGGACCCGATCAGGACGTTGACACTGGCCCAGCTAAAGCAGGAGCAGACGGACCGGAGTCGAACCCCAACAGGGAAAGACGTCCACCTCCACCGCCTCTACCTGGACCCCCACAGCAAGGCTCGCCTGGCAAATACACAGGTACGCTGTATTATCAGCACCATTGTTGTTGGTATCGGTAGCAGTAGCACTAATAGTGTTTTTTACAAAACATGTTCAGCTGTGTAGAAATCATATTCTTATTTCATAGATAAGCCTAAACAAATACTCGAGTATGCTAAGAGAAAATGGATAAAAATCAACATAAACTACATCCAGTCAGAAAGATTGAAACGTGTGCATAGGGCTGGTAGGCATGTATTTTGACAATACTGTGCTGACCGTTGGAGACTACAGAGGCACCAATCGATCGGCTGCCGACTTCTTTTTAAGGAACTAAAAGGCTCCCTCAGCCCATTGTTGTCTGCATTTCCATAGCGATCTAAAGACCCGAGAAGATTAGGCAAATGAATCCGCTTATGAAAAAGCAACATGACATGGGACGAGGTCACAGAGGTAAACACACTCTGCAGCCTCCAGTTCATCTAAAAACTCTCTGAAAAAGTAAAGCTCAGCTTTTGATTCACTGCGACGACATTTACTGCTGCATAGTATTCACTGATGCTCGTTGAAATGCGACGAGCAAAATGAAAGTAAGAGCTTCCGTCTCCACAGAATCTCATCTGTTGAGTGTTGGATGGTTATTTATTTGTGCAACTTTTCTTCTCTCAATCACAGCCACCGCCGCACCGTCTCTCTCTCTTCCTCTGCTCGCCCTCTCAGCTCACTCACACCCTCTCTCTCTCTCTTTGGTCTCTCGTCTTTTTTAAATGAGTCAGGAAGCAACAGCAAAGCCTAACTTTACTTTTAATGTTATCAAATAAATATGAATACCCTCCCGTTGTCCTAATATAGTCCTAAATCTATACATTTTATGAACGATACACGAGTTGAAGCAGCAGCTCTGTGTGTGTTTGACCAATCAGTGACGGTCATCCCTGCAAACCCCACCCCAAAAGTTCCTGTACTGTCAGAGAGTGCTACCCCTAAGCAGGGCCTTTTTGGGGGATAAAATGTCCCCAGAACTTAATTTAGACCCTGGTCCCTGCTGTCGAAACACAATGAGTTCCTCAAAAGATATTTGTTCCGAGGGGAAAGGGGCTCATGTAAATCAAAAGACCTCCAAAATGTAGCAGGAGTGCTGCAATATGTCTGTCCTTAACAGTGTTTTCATTTTCTTACACAGGATGCAGTTCAGGCAGCAGACCGAGCCAGTAAATACAAAGAGGAGAATCGTCAAATCCTGAAAGAGAGCATCGAGGTCGCTCCCTTCACCGCCAAGATCCAGCGCTCTGGTGATCCCGGGATGGACAGGGACAGAGAGCGGTGCAGGGAACCAGCCTTCCCCGTCCGGTTACCGGCTCTCGCCACCCCGAGCCCCAAGGCCGGCCACATCCATCCCCACGTCATCCAAACCGAAAAGAGCAACTACTTCACCACGCTCTCCAACAGCGTGGTGAATGAGCCTCCAAGACTCTACCCCTCCAAGGAGCTCTGCTCTTACTACGAGAAAGTGTCGGGCGGAGCTCCAGGGGTCGTGGCCAGCGTCGGGGCTGCCGTGCCAAGCCAGGGAGCTCTGTCCCTGGGCAGCTACAGCTCCAAAGCCTCCCTCTCCAAGCCCCCTCCCCTCATTAAACACCAGCCGGAGGGAGGAGAGGGTTTAGCAGGGAAAATCACCGAGCAGCTCAGCCAGCAGGTGACACTAGTCCAACAGCAACAGCAGCACCACACAGGTGGTATGGACAGAATAGAGCGCCGCAGCCCCGCCATTTCTCCTTCCTTGTCTACATCTTCCTCCATAGCACCCAACCACCACCACCATCACCACCACCACCAACACCACCAGCAGCAGCAGCAGCAGCAGCAGCTCAGGGCAATGCCATCTCTCCACCGAGCGCCTGTCTTCCATCCGCCCACACAGCACGCACTGGATCGCAAAGAGGCTGCAGAGCGAGAGAGGGAGCGGGAGAAGGAGCGAGAGCGAGAGAGGGAGAGAGCCGGTTACGGCGGACGCCTATCTCCACCAACCCTCACGCCAATCCAGCCAGTTAGCTTGGCGGCTGCCGGTAGTAAAACATCAGCAGAGCAGCAGAAGCCCCCCACGCTGCTGCCGGAACTCAGGGACGTCAAAGGTCATGGGAACGCCGCCGTCACCTCCGTCGCCTCAACCATCAGTGGGGAGATCATGACTTCGTCCGTAGACGCGTGGAGATACGGAGAGATGATTCAGGAAAGAGGGGGAATGTCGAGGGGCAAGCCCCAATCCGCGATGGCATCGGTCATCGTGCGTCCGTCATCATCCATCAAGTACGACAGTCTTGTTGGTTCTAACAAATCTGGTGCTATGATCACTAAGGAGCTCCCCCAGGGGAGGTTCTACCCAGCCAAGCTTCAGGGGGAGAGTGTGAGAGAAGCTGTAGCCGGCAGGGTTATCCAACCCAACTCGAACCTGGACGACATGTGTGTCCAGTATAAACACACTTCTATGCGTGGCATGCAGGGAACTATGGCAGCCGGGATCACAAACTCTGTGTGCAGGACTGCCATTTCAGCCGCATCAGCTTACGGCATACAGAGTATCAGTGGGACAGCCATCCCTGAGCTGGGCTACTTGGTCTCAGCCCATAAAACTGGCATTTGTGGTCGGGTGCTGAGCCACTCGGGACCAGGAGAGTACCAGGAGGGGTTAGGCTCACGCACCACATCTCCAGGGGGGTCTCTGCCTCCCCCTAGTCCAGTGGGGACACCCCAGCCCAGTCCAAGCCTCACCCCGACACCCAGCTCCATTTCTGGCTCCAGTCAGCCTTACTCCTCCTCCTTTGTCCACCTTAAGAAGCACAAAGCTGCCTTGGCTGCAGCCCAATCCAGAAGCAACTTCTCCACCGCGCCCACATCCGCCGCAACTGGAAACTGCTTCCTACCTGTAGATTCAGTCGACAAAACTCCCATTCGCAACTCGCCGCCCCCACCCCCCTCTAGCCAAGCCTCGTCATCTTCGGTTGACAGCAGTAGCAGCAGCTCGGCCAGCGGGAGCACAACGACAGGGAAGTCCAGTCCCTTGCCCAACGGCCAGACCTCCGGATCGACCTCGACAAGCAGTGGGCAGCCCAGCAACTACCACAAGCTGAAGAAAGCCTGGTTAACCCGGCACTCAGAGGAGGACAGGAACACAACTGCTACTACAAGCTCCACCAGTACTAAACCAGAGAAACTGCCCAGTACCAGCACCGTCACCAGCACCAGCACAAGCAACACCGCAGCCATGTCAGAAATGATCAAACCCTGCACAGTCAATCTCAGCGCTTCCACCTCCAGCGAGGTGGAGCTCAGCAAGGACAGCAAAGCGGAGAGAGAGAGGCAGCTGGAGGAGAAAGTGGGAGGAGCAGCTGCAGGGGGAGGAGGAGGGGGGGAGGAGAGGAAAGCAGCTCCCTTATCAAGGCGAGGGAACAAACGGCCGTACGAGTCCGCTTCAGAGAGCGGGGGGGACGACTCCGACACCAGTGAGAGCAAGATGGAGGGCCGAGCCAAGCGCCAGCCGAAACCCACCTACAAGAAGAAACAGAATGATATGGCCAAGAGGAAAGGAGACAATGAAAAGGAGGAAGATGACTTGAAGCCCAATGGCATCTTCCGATCAGCCCGAGAGAAGACGAAACTCAAACTAGCCAGCAGCAGTAAGTCTGACAGTCTTCTATAAATTGTTTCCCAGGCAGCAAGTTTGACCACAGGCTGGAAATGTTCTGTGCTTTTGTTCTTGTTAACTAACTAACTTGTTAACTACTCTAAGCCCCAAGCCCATTGGTTCCTACTAAATATCTTTTTTTTTAAATAGCGGACAAATATATATTTCGTTTTTTTAGTAGTAAAGTATCTCTGGCAGCAGGACGGTTAGTGTGGGACTGAGTCAAAATGAACTAGTGTGTTTATGGTAATGATGGAACATGTTACCCAGTACAACAGTGTGGTCAGTGGATTTTGAACAACAATGGAGCTCTATGATACAGAGGAAGAAGATATATCAGGCTTTGATACACAAGATAATTGTAGAGTATCAACTTATCAACTATTACACATATATGTCAGCATTTACCCCCACTAACTGACTGACTTTTAAGAATTCTTAGAGGAAAGATTGATCTAATTCAGTATTTCTGGATTTTGAATGATCCAAAAATGTGAAAATAGAGCAAGTAGATTGCTCGTGTATATTTCATCTCCTCTCTGCCTTTCCTGCTGCCACCTGCTTTCCAACTTTCCACAACGATCATGTCATGTGTAGAAAGAGTTGAGAAACACGTATGTTTGAATGCAAATCCTCTCGGCTATGTGAAGCCAAAATGTTCCATTTTCTAAAGGTGCTTTCACAAGCCATGGTTTAGTCCGTTTTGACTCTGTTGTAGGTTGGACATAGGTAGAGGACAGGGTAACGTGAGGTAGAGGAAAACATACAGAATGTGTTAAATAAAGTCCACAAATATAGTGATGTAAACTGCAGGAGAAGGGTAGTAAAATAAAGTGAAATAACTTTGACAGCAACATTTCAAAGTCTGCGATTCTCTCAATAGAAGTGGCAGCTCTCGAGACTAAAAAGATAAATTTGCTCCTTCGTACATGCCCTTCAGGAGATTGTCCGCTTTAATTTGTGCACTGTGAAAACAAACCAAAAGTATCAATTTTACTCTGATTCGGACTAGCCAAACTAGTGGCTGATCTTCTCTCTGATGCAGAATAGTCTCTGATGCCAAGATTATGAGCAACTCTTTATTGGTCAAGATGAAATGTAGGCACTGTCAGTGACTTAATCAGGGCCACTCTTCTCAGATGGGATCCCCCGCTCCCTCCTGAAGGACTGGAGGAAGGTGAAGAAGCTGAAGCAGACGGGGGAGTCGTTCCTGCAGGACGACTCGTGTGCTGAAATCGGGCCCAACCTGCAGAAGTGTCGGGAGTGCAGGGTGGTCCGCAGCAAGAAGGGAGAGGAGCCCACGCATTCCCCCGTCTTCTGTCGCTTCTACTATTTCAGACGGTAACTCGCTTTTTTCTTTCCCTGACGTTTTTCCAGGGTTTTCCTCTGGTTTCCTGCACGCAACTACACTTCCAAATGCACCTATCAACCCTACATACATTATTACCTAAAGGTCCTGTGGGATCACAAGTACATAACTGTTGCAGCTGTAATAAGCCCCCTAACTCCTCCTCAAACTCTTTCCCTCATGCAACAAACAATTGCTCCATGATGCATGGTACCATCGCTACAGTTTTCTCTGAAGCGTGCAAGAATAACACAGATAGAGAGGAGAGGAGAGGAGAGGGGAGGGGAGGGGAGGGGAGGAGAGAGGAGAGGAGAGGAGAGGGGAGGAGAGAGGAGAGGAGAGGAGAGGAGGGGAGGGGAGAGAGGAAGGACAACCTGTTTTCATCAAAAACCCTGCCCTAGCTACAAAGCATAGATTATTCATCATACTGCACAGACAGTATGTACTTTTTCTGTCTGTGTTCAGCTCTCTCTCAAACACTCACATTGACTGTGAATGCACATTGAACACACAAACACACACACACACACACACACACACACACACACACACACACACACACACACACTTGAGTTGGATAAGCAGCAGCTGCAGTCTGGGGTCTAACAGGGTAAATCTGCCAAAGAGGATTTTCTACTCTATAATCTTGTCCTCTGCTTAACTGCTGCTGCTGCAATCCCTCTCTCTGTCTCTGTGTGTTGCTCTCTGTATGTCACTCTCTGTGTGTCTCCCCCTCCCCTTCTCTACATCCCCACTTGTAATTCTCTCCCTCACCCTATCTCACCTCCTCCCTGTCTGAGCCATAAACATTCACCTGAGCTGACTGGGCTGTGTAAGGACACCACAGACGTGGGAGATGGTTCATCCAGAGAACAGCTGTAAATCATTGCATATGCCCTCCTTTTTGATACATGGGTGTTGTATACTTATGAACATTACTTATTTCGATATAATATATATGTATGTATACTAGGGCTGAAACAACGAATCGATAATAATCGATTATTAAAAGAGTTGGCAACGAATTTCATTATCGATTCGTTGTGTCGCGCGATTATTACGCCACTCAATAATGCCGTGTTCACACCAAACGCGATGAACGCGGCGCGAATCGCGTTCATCGCGTCATTCGCGCTGCCGGTCTCGCCAGTGAGGGGGCGCGGCTTATTGCCCTGAAAGCCGTTCAACTTTCCGTCATCAACCATGGAAAAAATCACCTCTATTTCTGCCTAGTACGTGTTGTGGAAGTCCCAGATATCACGGGAAACTAAACGCCGTCATGTCTGGTTCATAACATAGTCCGGAGGAGCTCCGTGGATTTAATCGAGCGCACTGTGTCTAGCGAGCCACACGTCGGCTGTTTACTACAGCTGTATGAACACACAATAAACTGATTTGGCTGTGATTTAACGGCAATAAACCGACAAAAAGGGACTCCGAAATAACTACGTAATGATGCCGATTTGTACTTGTTTTCTCAATGGAGCTCGGATCGATCGGTGCTAGGCTATGCTAACATTGCTAGCAATTCATCAACACTCAACATAACGATGACGTAAATACGGCAGCGTCTATTCATTGTTTGCACTATATGGTTTACACACACATAGTTTGGTCCGGTCTTTATTGATATGAGGTATCATAGAGCTCTGGGTGAACACAGATGGATACAGTATTAATTTCCTGATTCAACAACGGCAGGACGTCAGTGATGACAGGAGAAACATATCAACGCCGATAGGCTATCGCGCCACAGCTTCACGCGATTCTTTCGGTTGGAAGTTAATGTTATGTTTTTTTATCTGATTCATCGATTAATCGAAGAAATAATCGACAGATTAATCGATTATTAAAATAATCGTTAGTTGCAGCCCTAATGTATACAGTTTAATATCTGTTCGCCATAGGAGTACTTTAGGGATTATAAACTGCTTGTAAATACACAGATACATCAGGATGATTCTTGTAGTGCTATAGTAATATTTGCAGCTGCATCTTCTCAGTAAGGGCTGTTGGGACTGTGTTTAGCACTTAAATGGATGCAAGATTTTGAAATAAAAAGGTTAGCATTAGTGTGCTGCTACTCACATCTTCCACAATACAGTGCATGTTTCTGGTGTTTTACACTGATAGGAGCTGTGTTTAACATTCTGAACATCAATATAGCAGCAGACAAGTATGATCTATGTAAAGAGATAGTGGAGTAAAGTCTACCTGAACAGAGAATGAAGTCACTCTCCCTCTGTGTGCAGTTCTTTAGTGGTGTGAAAGCAAACAAACCAACCACAGGATTCTATGATAGCAGATGTGATTTTAGCATTATAACCAAAGCTACTAATGAATCCATCTGCTGATGGTGCAGTCTGTTCAGTAAGCCATCTTATTATCTCTATTTAAGGCCATGTACTGTATGTAACCTACTGTATTCATGCAAGTCGACACATATGCACGTCAATGCAGGTGTTTTCCCTGATTAATCCGCTGTTAACAAAGCTAAAGGATGCTCGTTTTTATCTTTTCATAAAGCAACATTTAAATACGAGGAGATTACATTTTAGTGTATGTAATTTAAATGTGTACATTAATAATACAAACTTAATAATAAGTTTAACTGACGAATGTCTCTTTTGACTGGTGACGTTTCTAAATGTGTAAAGGTGTGTTTCACTATAAGCTTCTCTAATTCAGTAGCACTGTGAGGGCTTCAAAAGTCAAACTGCAAATTAAGCATCATGCAAACATGTTATGTGGTGCGCACTGTGCTAAAGAGGTTTTCATTTGTCTCCATCTATGAGTCCAAGATAATGCTTTTATATGGTTACTTTCATATTTTGCTCTTTACTCGACAAACTGTGTGCTAGTAACCCGTTTCCTCCCATCCAGGCTGTCCTACAGTAAAAATGGAGTCATCCGGATGGATGGCTTCTCCAATCCGGACCAGTTTGACGACGAAGCCCTGGCCCTGTGGGTCCCCAGGCTGATGGAGGAGAGCCAATTGGACCAAACCACAGCCAAGTACATCCTCAGCTTCATAGGAGACAAGTTCTGTCAGATGGTTGTGACCGAGAACACCGCAGCCACCTGGGTCAAGAAGGATGGTGAGCTGTCGTTTGAAAACGGCTGACACTTTGATTCAATAACCCTGAACACGTTTTTTTTATATTGATCTCATTTTGTGTGCGTTTCAGCCAAGTTGGCGTGGAAGCGAGCAGTGAGGGGGGTGAGGGAGATGTGTGACGCCTGCGAGGCGACGCTCTTCAACATCCACTGGGTCTGTCAGAAGTGTGGCTTTGTTGTCTGCTTGGACTGCTACAAGGCCAAGGAGAGAAGGAGCTCCAAAGGTCAGTTGTGTGTATGTTTGAACAGACGAGCAGGCTATTCAGGGATTTTTGCATACACTCATATCACAGGAAGTCACAATAAAGGTAGCCTCAAAGGTCATACAGACTTCTTGTGCTGTCATCGCTTCTTTTTTTTATTTTTATTTACTGGCTTGGCCTAGGTTCCAAGGTTTTTAGTCCTGGAAACACAGTTGTCAGTGACTCATGAGTTTTTAATCATGGGGATCTATTGGCAGAAAGGCAATATAATAATAATAAATATGTTTTTTTTTGTGTATAATCACTTTAGAAACTAAGAATCCTTGCGTTTCCGTTAGCTTAGAATGAGCCCTTCATATCTACATAGGGAGCTGGTTCTCTTCATGGACTCCACAGTGTTGCACCTACGTGTTACTAAAGTAGCCCAGAGCGGACAAACCAAACACTGGCTCTAGACTGAGTGTTTCATGTTCTTATGTCACCTAAAGGCCACCGTAGTTCTCCGAGTCGCTTGGAATGGGAGTGGTGAGCGGAGGGGTGTTCGGTTGGATGCAATGTGCAACCTTATCACTAGATGACACTAAATCCTACACACTGCTCCTTTAAGGACAGAGAATATCTTTGGAGTGTTCACGCATGTCGGCCTATAGTTACAGTAACGGTCTGTATGTGAAGCTCACATGGGCGCTGAAAGGAGGCTGCATGGCTCTCAGAGCGAGTTAAAGAGCAGATGAGAAAGCAGAGAAATACCTATTGGAAACATTTTAAAATCAGAATCGACGCGTCATCTGATCAGCTCTTGTGATCAAACTATTTATAACAAGCATCTGCTGATAGCGGTCGATGGGAGCACCCTTAACGATGACTTGATGCAGAAGTAAACTTCGGCAAAGCCAAGACATTCAAATTTCAGCACCTCTAAGTGGACATATCGCTTCGAAATGCAGCGCCAAAGCTTATTGAGCTAATGGAGCGCCGGGGTAAAAGGAAAGCGCCTCTTATATTTTACAACATTGTGCGTTAGTTACCAGTTAATCTGGCTATCAAAAATTAAATTAACCAAAACTGACACCCCTAGTTTTAATTCAGCAATATATAATTTCAACCTGAAAACTACCTGACAAATACCTCTGTTACTGACCTGTTTGCTGCGTGCAGACGTGGATTCACCCGACTACCACAGTCCAAATATACAAGTACAATTTACTGCATAACCTTTCCCTGAGTAACTTTGTTTAGGTAAGAGAACGCATCACTTGAATCATTTCGAGGAACTAAACAGACATGATAGAATTCCTCAGTCTGCAGTCATACAGCTGATGGTCATTATGGTATCAATACAGCAGCTGACGTGCGTCTCTCTCTGTGTGATCAGATAAAGAACTCTACGGCTGGCTGAAGTGTGTGAAAGGCCAACCCCACGACCACAAACACCTCATGCCCACACAGATCATACCTGGCACAGGTACAGTCCACACTCTACGCTGGCATCATTGCATGTTCCGTCTTAATAAAGGTCCTGCTTTATTATTATTTGTGTTTAAATTCTGCTGCATCTTTTTTCTTTAAACGTGTCAGTGCTGTCAGAGTTGGTGGCTTCCATGCACTCTCTGAGAGAAAAACACAACATCAAACACCACTGTCCCTGCACCAACAAGCAGAACCTCCTCACCAAACTACCAGCCACCAACGGAGTCTCACAGGTACTGCTGTAACCACACATCAGACAATCAGACAATAATCACACATTTAGAACACATTCTAAAGCATTTTAGGACTTATAAGGTCAAATAACATTATACTTATAAGGTCAAATAACATTATACTTTTAGTTATTATAATGCAATATAATCAGTTCAAATGCTTTATAATGGGATTATAAAATACTCTAAGTGGTCTTTGTTTGCTTTAATAAAGTGAAAAAAAATTAAATATATGCAAGAACATCACACGGAATGTTATAGAAATAATTTCAACTTTCCTGGAATCCAACAATGATCACAGAGTTATGAATATTTATATGTGCTTATAACTTAATTAAACAGTGCTATAAACAGATTATAACGTATTATAAGTATGTTTATAATGCACTATAGACATGGGCGTTGTAGAAAGTGCTTCTTGTAAATGCTGCTTACAGGCACGTGTTGATTTGTAGAAGGCCACAGCAGACCTCATGTTAAAAGGTCTTCAGAGGGGCAGCTTGATTCCATATTCAACCAAATGAAGCTAATAAATCAGGGGCAAAAGAAGTTTTGCATTTTATTTTATTTCAGATATGTATGATATATACACATGCAAAGTATGTCTGTGAGTTGGAGTCATACTGTACTGAATTATTCAGATAGTTGTTCTACATGGTAGATTACAGGATCTGGAGGATGAGCACTTGTTTGGAGTGACTTTTCACCGTCTCCCTCTGACTTTCTTTTACATCCTGAACATCCTGATCCTGAGTCAGTTTGAGCTTGTGAGTAACCCTCGCCCTTTCTCTGCCAGGTTCTGCAGAACGTCCTGAACCACAGTAACAAACTGTCCCTGGTGAAGGCTGAGCCGGGCTCTCAGCAGAACTCTGACCAAGGAGGAACTAAGGTGGAGACCAACGGAGGAGGCGGTGGGGGAAGCAGTCCAGGCAGTGATGCAGGAAGTGCTCCCGTCACCCCGTCCGAGTCCCAGTCGCCTCTGCACTTCCTGGCTGAACTGGCAGAGCAAAAATCCAGGGAGGAAAAGAAAGGTGAGGGGAAGGGAGCCATTTGATCACCTTTATGGCTCCTCGATTAACCAGTTCCATCGTCAAGTCATTTTGTATATTTCACCTCCAGATAGTATGTTGTCAGTAACCTCCTCTTTCTCTTACAGAAAACAAGTCGGTGCTGCTGGGTAAATCAGTGAAGGAAGACAAGGTGGGGGACAGCCTGGAGGTCTTGCAGCAGTGTAAAACCACGTCACTGGTGGCCAACAGTACGGAACAGGGCTCCACACTCAGAGACCTGCTCACCACCACAGCAGGGAAGCTGAAGCTGGGCTCTACTGACGCAGGAATTGCCTTTGCACCGGTCTACTCTACTGCGTCACAGGTACACACATCAACACCTTTCTGATGTTTTGAAATGAATGGATTCATCTGCTTTACTGCCTAGTTGTGTCAATAAACACCGCAGAGCTTTTCAAATTTAGAAAGACATTGTTTTAGAATATTGAAATGCTGTTTTTGCTTTCTATCGATAGACTGGAAAAGGTGGGCGGACCATGCCCAATATCCTCGACGACATCATTGCCTCTGTGGTTGAGAACAAAATCCCTGCCAGCCGCCAGAGCATCACCACCAAACTGTCAATCAAGCACGAGCCCGTCACCCTGAGCAACAACAACAACAACAACCCCACCCCTGCTATCACTGAGGATGCCAAACCAGACAGGAAGAAGTCGGCGCACGTTACTGCTGCAGTGCCAGAGGAATCGACCAATCAGTATCCAGATATTCCCCACTGCTGGTTAAACAACAGACGGTTACTGTGGCTCAAAGATCACCGCAACCAGAACAACTGGAAGCTGTTCAGAGAGTGCTGGAGACAAGGACAGGTACACATCGGTCCTACTAGCAGCAGCAGCAGTCACAGTAACAGTGCTGTGTGACTTTAACACAGCCATGTGTTTGTGTTTGTCCAGCCTGTGTTGGTGTCGGGGATCCATAAGCGACTCAATGGCGGCCTGTGGAAAGCTGAGTCCTTCAACCAGGAGTTCGCAGACCATCAGGGAGACCTCCTCAACTGTAAAGACCAGGTGGTGTCCAACTCCGGGATCAAGGAGTTCTGGGATGGATTTGAGGACATCACCAGTGAGTTCATCCCCAATCTCTCGAATCACTGTTTGATCGATTGGATCAGCTGAGATGATGTCACCACAAAACAGGAATCAGTGACTAACTAAAGTCTTCTTATCTGTTCAGAGCGACCCAAGTCCAAGGATGGAGAACCGATGGTCTACAGACTGAAGGACTGGCCGTCTGGGGAGGAGTTCATGGCCCTCATGCCCTCCAGGTACGCATACACACTTCAAAGATAACTTTACCCTGGAACTTATTCTCCCATGTTTTTTGGGGTCCAGTATTGAGGGAGAACGCTGCCCTGATTGTTATTATAGGTGTTATAATGACAAAAAAACGGTCTTGATCCGGTCTGTTTGTTATTGTGACAACGGTGGAAAGGTGAGTAGGAGAGAGGAGAGCCAGTGTTGTCAGTTTGTTGAGTTGGAGAACAGAAAGCGTAGCTTAGTGTTTTCTAAAAGATGTTCAATGTCATGGCTGAATATCTAGCTGACTTCCACAATGTGGATTTGAGGACAGATTTCAATACGAGATTTGTCCTCGAGTTAGACTCAACAACAAACCGAAAGTGAAAGGTTTTATTTCTCTTCAGGGTTCTTTCCGTAATGTTATCAGATAAATAGTTGTATAGAATTGATCATTTAGACACAAAATCATGACAAAATAGGGTTAAAGAATACCCAAGTTACCCTTTAACCCTTTAAGCTGTTGAATCTTAAGCTTTCAAATTTGCTAAACATTTGCTGATGGTAATAATAATGCATTTCATGGGATTGGGTCTTAAGAAGTCATTGTGAGCCCATCTGAAAGAGGTTGTTTCTTTGCAGATATGATGACTTGATGAAGAACCTGCCCCTGCCAGAGTACTCGGATCCAGAGGGCAGCCTCAACCTGGCCTCCCACCTGCCATCTTTCTTTGTCCGGCCCGATCTGGGGCCCAGACTGTGCTGTGCCTACGGTATGGACGGAAATGAACAGCAGCACGGATCTAACTGATTGAGGAGAAAAGAGATTCGATAGCCTCAGAGCTCAGAAGATAGATAGTTTACCAAGTTGGAAGTGCTTGTAGCCCTGCACTAATTAACTGATACATCTACACCTGACCAACATCTGGATTCTGGGTTAGAATGATCGTTCTGCCCATATACACCTCAAATACATGTGTAGTTCAGAATGATTTGATCGGATCACCAAAGATTCCAGTTAATATTAAGTAGAACACATGTTCTACTGTTTCCTCGTGTGAACGTGCTGTGCAGATAGAATCCCCCTCGGCCCTTCTTCTTATGAATACCTTGTTTGTCTCCCTGCAGGTGTAGCTGCGTCTCAGGACCAGGACTTCGGGACCGCCAACCTCCATGTGGAAGTCTCCGACGTCGTCTCCGTTCTGGTCTATGTAGGAGTGGCCAAAGGCAACGGAGTCCTGTCCAAAACTGGTAAGGCTTCCTAGAGTCAGTGAAGTGATCGACTCACAGACTGGGTGGACTAACGTGAAAGTATTGTCAAATAAGGTGTACCGGAGGGAACAGATCAATAACGAGATGAAGGAATAAATAAAGGTGTCAGACCTCTTATTTTAAACTGGAGCAGCCAGAAGCAGTGAGGTCGATCCAATGCTGTTAGAAACATGCAGCTAAGTACCACTGTCACCACTCATTGGGACTGCTGCATCTTGGGAAGTAAACACTGAATATTAAATGTGGAGTTCTCCCACTCATCATAATACAACAGACACACGCTTAAACTCATCGTCCTTGGAAATATCGAAATACTTGTCTTCGAAGAGTCGACTTAACTTGACAGTGTTTCCAAACAGAATTTAGCTTCTATTTGTGATTTTCATTTTAAATAGTAGGAAAAAATAGAAAATCAATATGTGATCAATGTGCGATCAATGTTGATATTGTGGCGAGCCGCCACAACTGAATCAGTGTATGGGAAGCACTGCTTTAACACTAACCTTCATGTATAGTGTGTCTTTAGATGTGTGAGAGTCTGTTTATTAGAGTGGCAGAAAGTAACTCCTGACTTGTTCTATTGTCTCTACCCCTTTGATCTGGGAAATTCAAAAATGGATGCTTAAAGAACCACAATTCCAACCACAGTGATCCTTAATGAAAGATGAAACAGAAAGGTGTTCAACTTTTTTCAACTGCGCCTTCTTAGAAAACATTCTCTTTTACATTCATTATTTAGAAACCATATTTTAAGAATCAATATCAAAGAAATGTATTCAGTTAAGTCATTTATTCAGCAAAAAGTCAAACATGTCAGTTATCAGGGTCTTTTCTATGCATCACGTCATCGTTAAATGAGGAGCAGAGCGAGTGTGAGTGTTGGATGGATGTGTTTTTGACTAAAAAAACTAAATAGTGAAGCATTAATTAATGAATTGAAAAAAAAAAATCTATTCATTCAGTTCAGCCTCAGAAACAGGAGTGTGTGTGTGTGTGTGTGTGCAGGAGTGCTGAAGCGTCTGGAGGAGGAGGATCTCGATGAGGGGGTCCGAAGGAGGCTCAAAGACTCCAGCGAGACACCGGGGGCTCTGTGGCACATCTACCTCAACAAAGACATGGACAAAGTCCGAGAGTTCCTGCACAAGGTCAGCACTCTGATAAAGAAAACCAATGACTGTTTTTCAAATGCAAATGTAGCGAAGTAAACCTCACCACCGCCTCTCTCTCTCCCACCACCTCGGCTCTGTAAGGAGCAGGGATTGGACGTGGCGGCGGACCAGGACCCAATCAGAGAGCAGGGCTCGTACCTGAGCAGGAAGCAGCGTCAGCGGCTGCTGGATGAACACGGAGTCCAGGGCTGGACTGTGGTTCAATTCCTGGGAGACTCTGTACTCATACCAGCAGGGGCCATGCACCAGGTATGTAGAATATTCACACTGTTTGGTGACTGCTGTTTTAGGAAGTATTAAGCCTTTTTTTCTTCTTTTGTTTTAAATCAACATACTTGTGAGGTGTTTTTTAAAGATTTACATCTTCAGTCGGGACCAATGGGCTTGGAGCGTCACGGACTGCTTAGGGAAGTACTGAGAGAATTAGAAAAATATAGAATAACATCAGCCTTATTCTTAAAGATGAATTGAATTGACACTTCATGCTCTTTTTTTAAATATAATATAAAAGCACATTTTTGCACCGTCCGATGGCACAAATCACATAGGTGCTGTAAATCATATTGAATGTATTTCACATTGCTGCTATATATGTTTTATGATGAATGGATGTTTTCACAACCTCACAATGCTGTAGCCCAACAAGACTACATGTCCCCTTTGATCGTGTCCACTGTTCTCTGAGTCCTCATGTCCTTTCTCTCCGTCAGGTCCAGAACCTCCACAGCTGTGTCCAGGTCATCAACGACTTTGTGTCTCCCGAGCATGTGGCCAACTCCTTCCACCTGACCCAGGAGCTCCGGCCCAGTAAAGAGGAGGTCAACTACGAGGATAAACTACAGGTGACGGGCCGCAGCTCCATCGGCCGTCATTTAACACAGCATATGATGGAGACGCTTTTTATTAGATCAGAAGAGTCCCTCTCACATTGACATTGTTGGTGGGATTTTGGCTGTGCAGCTTAAAGGGACAGTTCAGGTGTTTTGTAGTGTGGTTGTATGAGGTACTTCTCCATAGTCGGTGTGTTACTACAGTAGCATCAGCACGGGAGCAGAGCAATGTACTGCTGTGGACGTATTTGACCTAAAAAAAGCTTAGTGCTCACTGCATATGCTGTATGTTCAATATTTTCACCGGTTATCCTGCAGAGATCTCTGGCGGTTGAATTGATCTATGCTCTCATCAAAGACACCAGACGCTAGTGAAATTATTATTGTTGACTTTGGTGAATTCAGACTAACAAAAGTCACACAACAAACGAACCGATCGAGGCCGCAGTAGACCAGTGACTCCTGTGTTCTGCGACGTAAAAGTACCTCATATAACCCCACTTTAAAACACCTGAACTATCCCTTTAAGGCAACATCCATCATCTCTGTTACTGATTCAGAGTCAGCCTCTCTCTTTCCTCATCTCTCACTCGCTGTAGCGTGTGTGTGTGTGTGTGTGTGAGTAAAAAACAAGGACAGACAAGAGTGGCAGAGTGAGTCATCATCAGTGATGTTCTCTGGACATCGAGTCCTGAACACACACACACACACACACACACACACACACACACACACACACACACACACACACACACACACACACACACACACACACACACACACACACACACACACACACACACACACACTCTCTGGATTGTAAAGCGCGCTTTATACTCACCGTAGTGAAGGGATGCACATGGTGTTTAAGACTGACTTGAGAACAGTATCCTTTAAACAGTAACACTGCGTGTTCAACGCCAGCCACAACATGTAGTGATGGAACTGTTGTGAAATCAGTGCTGCTGTGACAACTCTTCCTCCTCCTCCTCCTCTTCCTCCTCAGGTGAAGAACATTCTGTACCACTGTGTGAAGGAGGCGGTGAACTCCCTGAAGAGGAGCAGCTCTGAGGAAGACGAGGAGGAAGAGAACTCATGACACCCCCTGAGCCTCGTCTGCGCCTTCCAGGGAGGGACACGACTCCCGCCGGCACCTCGCTCTCCACGCGCCCGCCCCCTCCAGCGGAGGGCCACGTCACGTGACGGGCGGTCGGCTCGGAGCCGGTCACTTGACCCGCGGGGACCTCCCAGTGTGTGAGGCGCACCCGCATCGTATCACATCCAGGTGGCCAGTGAGAGGCACGCCCCGCCGTCACCCCCAAACCTTCAGTGCCAAGAGGAGACGACCACGAGACCGGAGGGGCCGCCATGCGGACAGGGATTAAACCTCAGCCCCCACACACTCACAGGGAGGACAGAGGGATTCTGGGCAACGGAGGACAGCATGCAGGTTAGGAAGCCTTCTAAAAAGCCACTATGCTGGAGTGACACAGCACTACGGGCCACTGAAACTCTTTAACGTGACTGTTGGCGTCTCCATGGGGACTCGGGCTGTCCTACCGGATCAAGTTCACAGGTCGGAGGTTTAATCCCTGTCTGTAGCAGCAGCCGACACGACGTCTTGCAGAGAAGATGTCACTGATTAGGACAGCATCACCAGCAGCAAGCAGCATCAGGATCCAAACTGTCATCTCTGCTGTTTAAAAAAAAAAACTAGAAAAAAAAAGATTAGGGGGAGGAAAAAAATGCAAACCGTAAATCTCAGATGTTTCTAGCAGCGAGCTGTGCTGCTCCCTCGTTTGTTGTTCCGTCTGTAGTCTGTCTGTCTTTGTCCTTTCTTTCTAGTTCTATCTGTCTGTTGCTGTTTTGTTCTTCATTTTCTTTATCACACGAACATTGTTTTATTTCCCTCTGTGAAGATGTATTTATTTTATAGCTGTATGATACGCAATGTTATTGAGACAAAAAAAGCATTCATGTAAATGTGACTTGTACAGTTTTTTTGTTTGTTTCTTTAGTATGTGGTTTCAGTTGTAATACGGCTCTACTGTGATGGAGGACATACACACACACACACACACACACACACACACCAGCTAATGCCTGTAACTTTGGGAAATGTTGATGCTCTACAGTCCTCATGCCATAAATACATTTTTTTTTAAATGAACTGCCAAACTATTGTAAAGACTGTGTAGAGTTGTATTATGTAAAGACAGAACACAATGGCTTATACACTTCAGCATTTTATGGGAAAAAAAGTATTTGCTGTAAAATTTACAGAAAAGATGTAATTTATTTAAGAAAAGAATGACTTGTCCTGTTTTTTGTTTAGTTCAGATTTACTATGGTGAACTTTTGAAGTTAAAAGATAAATGAAAATGTTTACTATATTGTGTAAATATATACATATATATACATTCACTGAGGTATTTTTTTAAAACATGGCTTGCTTCAATTTCAAATTTTAAAGTGCAAGTGTTACATGCTTTGTACATTGAAGTTCAAAAGGGTTTTACATTTTCCATTAAAATGGATTTATCAAACGTTTGGTGTTGTGTTGTGATGATTGGTCTCTCCTGGATACAGAGAGGAAGGCATTAGAAACTCAAACGGTTCAATAAGAACCTTTTGGCTCCAGGATGCAGTCATGGAAAAATCCTCAAATCATAACCACAGTAAGAGAAAACCAAAGATATTTCCCATTGCACAGTAATATACTGTATCTCCTGGACCTATCATCATTGTTTTGTCCCATATAAAACGTAAACACACATACTGTAAATATGCGCATCACAAAAAAATGTTTTGAGCTAAAGCATTTTTTTGCCAGGATCACTAAGGTCACAAGCGAGTAAATATGAAAAGCACATCTATCCAGCTAAAAATTTAGTAATAAGAAAAATATGAATATCTACATAAGAATCTTAAGAATTGTTTAAAGTAAATAGGAGAACTTTGGGAATAAAGGAGAATGTACATGCTGTGCATTGGATGTGTTCAGGTGAGTTGCACTGTGCTGTTGTCACCACTAGGTGGTGGTGTTAAGCCGTGTTACTTATGTTTGCAACGAAGACGTTACCCTTCCTCAAACCAGGCTCGGTTCGGTAGACGATCAAACGGACTTGAATTAAATCAGACATGTCATGTTTGGTGACGATCTTACAGAGATTGACAAACTGTGCAACCAATCAGAGCCGCCTTCTTTAGCCCAGAGCAGGTTTTTTGGTGTGAAATGTGTTCGCGCTGGAAAATTGACATGACAAAGTATACACAAAGAATTGTGGGAAATCTTGAAAAACGGGCTCGAGGGCTCTACCGTCCACCGTGTCGTCCGCAGAGGGCCCAACTCACTCTCATTGCACTTCCTGAATGCTGGACAATTGAATTGCTTTTAATACTATTATCCGGTGGGTGCTGACTATATTAACAGTACAGGGTTTATGACTCTTCTCTTTCCCTGGAGTCGAAACAAGTGGATGCAGCCAACCGGAAGTAGACTCGAACCAGAGTGCATTTAACAGGTGTGACCGTGAGCACCCGCTAGTTGGTGTAAATAGGAATGGGACAGATCTTTGCTGCGAGATATCACGTTACCATGAAAACGACAAAAAACATGATGCATAATTGTGTGTATTTATTTTATACTTTGTACTCCCTGATTTGAACGTCTTCCAGGCTCTTTCCTCACAAGATGAGAAGTAACTTCATATAATCTATTTACTCGTTTTTGTCAAAACAGCTTCAATGACAAAATCTAATATTTGATGAATAAATAAATAAATATCTTCTGATTTCAAGTTTAGTTTTTGTTCCATCTTTAACCCTTAATGCTTCTGAGTAAACGTAATAAGACTGAACACAGTAAGCCGTCTTCTTTGTTTACCTTTTTACTTTTTACGTCTCCATGCGTCCACTGGTTACTCTGTCCAAATCCCAATGTCCCCCTCACGGACTCACGGACTTTGAGGCGCGCTCCCGCGAAGTCCGTGAGGGTTTAGGGCTGTCCCGCTGCCAAATCTCGAGTGTTTGAGGGCTCTCTGGAAGACATTTTGAGTCCTTAATGGACCCTTTCCGCAAGTCAGCATGGTATGCTGACTTAGCCTAAGGGAATTACCCACAA